>NW_026901961.1:0-70142 GCF_033783945.1 Neopsephotus bourkii
ATGATGCCAGCTCTTTGGCTGGAATATCTCTGCATTGCTCCGAGCATTTATTATAGGTGCTGGCAACTGACTGGGTGTGTTGGGATGGAATGATGTCCCCCTCCCCCAACACATCTAGTTTAAAGCCTCCTTGACCAGCCTGGCAAGCCTCCTACCAAACTGCTCTTTCCCTTCTTTATCAGACTAGCTCCACCAGGCCCCCAGTAGACCTGGCTTACAAACCCGGGTCCCGTGTTCCAGACACCCAAACCCCTGACTGTGACACCACCCTTTTAACCATTTATTAACCTGGCTAATCCTCCTAGCTTTTTTTTAGGTTCTCCCCTGTATCCTGGAGAATTGACGAAAAGACTACCTGAGCTCCAGAGCCCCTAACCACGTCTCCCAGGGCTCTGTAGTCCTTCTTTACGTTCCCCAGACTACTACTATCTATATCCCTAGCGCCCTCATGTTTCACTGGAAGCAGGTAATAGTCCGTGGGACTTACTAGAGCAGGCAGCCTCTCTGCAACATCCCTGATCCGTGTCCCTGGTAGGCAACACACCTCCCTTGAGATCGGGTCAGGCCGACAGACGAGTGTTTCTGTCCCTTTCAAAGTAGAATCCCCTACTACTACGACCCGCCGCTTTTTCCTGGCAGCACCAGTAGAGATCTTCTTTACCAGTGCATCAGCCAGCTGTTTCTGGTGTGAGTGCTTTTAGCTTGGTGTCATTTGCAAACTTGATGAGGGTGCACTTGATCCCACTGTCTATGTCATTGATGAAGATATTCAACAGTTCTGGTCACACTATGGACCCCTGAGGGATACCACTCATCACTGGTCTCCATCAGAACACTGAGCTGTTAGTCACTACTCTCTCGATGCAACCATTCAACAAATTCCTTATCTACCAAACAGTCCATCCATCAAATTTGTCCCTCTCCAACTGGAGAGAAGGATGTTGTGAGGGACGATGTCAAAGGCCTTACAGTTAGCTCTTCCCTTGTCCACTGATGGAGTCACTCCATCATAGAAGGCCACTAGGTTGGTCAGGCAGGACTTGCCTTTGGTGAAGCCATGTTGGCTGTCTCAAAGCACCTCCCTGTCCTCCACATGCCCTAACATAGCTTCTAGGAGCATCTGTTCCATGATCTTCCCAGGCACAAAGGTGAGGATGACATGTCAGTAGTCCCCAGGGTCCTCCTTTGTACCCTTTTTAAAAATGGATGCAGTGTTTCCCTTTTTCCAGTCACCAGGGACTTCTCCTGATGGCCATGACTTTTCAAATATCATGAAGAGTGGTTTGGCAACTAAATTTCCTCAGGACTCTGGGATGCATCTTGTCGGGTTGAATAGACCTATATGTGTTGAGGTTCCTCAGGTCATCTTGAACCTGATCTTCACTTACGGTGCAAGGGACTCTGCCATCCCTCTCTTGAGAGGTGTAGGAAGAGAGGTTGCCAGAGAAGACATAGGCAAAAAAGTTGTTGAATACCTCAGCCTTCTCCTCGTCTGTTGTTACCAGTTTGCATGTCACTTCTGTCTGCAAGAAGGACCCTGAGAACTACTGGCTAGCCAGCCTCACCTCAACCCCTTAGAAGTTGATGGAGCAGCTAATCCTGGAAATTATTTCCAGGCACATGAAAGACAAGAAGGTCATTAGGAGTAGCCAGCATGGCTTCACCTAGAGGAAATCATATTTGACCAACTCGATAACCTTCTGCGATGAAGTGACTGGTTTTGTAGATGAGGGGAGAGCAGTGGATATAGTCAAACTGGTCTTAAGGAAGGCCTTTGACACTGTTCCATAAGGTCGTCATGGACAAGCTCTTGATTTATGGGCTGAATAAGCAGAGTGAGGTGGGTTGAAAACTGGCTGAACAGCTGGACCCAGAGGGTGGTGATGAGCAGTGAAAAGTTTAGTTGGAGTCCAGTAACTAGTGGTGTACCCAAGGGGTACATACTGGGTCCAGTCCTTTGCAACATCTTCATTAATGGGCTGGATGACAGGGCAGAGTGTGCCTTCTGCATGTTTGCAGATTGACACCAAATGGGGAGGAGTGGCTGGTATGCCAGAGGGTGGTGCTGCCATCCAGAGGGTCCTTGACAGGTTGGGTAAATGACTTGAAAGAAACCTTATGAAGTTCAACAAGGGGAAATGCCAGGTCCTGCACCTGGGGAGAACAACCCCATGCAGTACATGCTGTGGGGCCAAACAGATGGAAAGCATCTTTGCAGAAGTCGTGAGGGTCTTGGTAGACACCACATTGAACATGAGCCAGTAATGCACCCTTGATACAAAGAAGGCTAATGGTATCCTGGGCTGCATTAGGCAAAGTATTGCCTGCAGGTCAAGGAAGGTGATCTTTCCCTTCTGCTCACTGCTGGGGAGGCTGCATCTGGAATATTGTGTCTAGTATTGGGCTTCCTGGTATAAGAGACTGATGGCACTAACTGGAGAGAGCCCAACAAAGGGCCACAAAGATGATCAAGGGACTGGAACATCTCTCCTATGAGGAAAAGCTGAGAGAGCTGGGACAGAGAAGAGAAGGCTCAAGGAGGAGAGATCATTCATGTATATAAATACCTGAAGGGAGGGTTCAAAGAAGACAGAGCCAGGCTCTTTCCATTGGTGTCCAGGGACAGGACAAGAGGCAGTGGGCACAAACTGAAGCCCATGAGGGTGAACAAGCACTGGAATAGTTTGTCCAAAGAGGTGGTGGAGTTTCCTTCCCTGGAGATATTCAAGAGCCATCTGGAGATGGTCCTGGGCAACTGGCTCTAGGTGACCTTGTTTGAGCATGGAGGTTGGAGCATATGACCTCCAGAGGTCCTGTCCAACCTCAGTCATTCTTCAGTTCTGTGAATTGGATTTATAGCATGCATAGTAATGATTGAATAGTGTTTCAAGTCTCAAGCCTGATTAAGCACAATGTCAAATATCTGTTTTATTCTCATATAGCAAAGATGACAGCTAGCAGTGTTAGTGGAGCATTCTCTGTGAATCACTAGAAAAACTAGGAACACTAAGAAAATTATCATTAAATGATATACTATAGGTTAGATGCAGAGTGTTTTGGTTTGTTTTTCTTTAAACTCATCGTGCATGTGTTAATATAGCTACATCATAATTCTTCAAATAAGAGGAATAACATGACGTGCTGTGGTATGGAATACCTCTTTGGCTAGTTTGGGTCAGGTGTCCTGTCTCTGCTTCCTCCCTGCTTCCCCTCCTCCCTTGCAGAGCATGAGGCCCTGAAAGTCCTTGGCCAGACCAAGCATTTGAGCAGTACCTGAAAACATCACTGCTATCAACATCGTTCCCAGGCCGAAAGTCAAAGCCACAGCACTGCACCAGCTACCGAGAAGGAGAAAAAATGACTGCTACTGCTGAACCCAGGACAGCCAGTGATGTCGTACCTCTGGGACTAGGCCAAAGCTTCTGGATCCTGTTGTTTATTCCTCATGCTGTGCCCATTAGTATAGAGGCATGATAGAACAAGACGATGTTCTTTCTTTTAGTGTGGAAAAATCTATGGAATTTAAGTTATTATTGTGATACAGGGAGGAAATTAATTTTCCCTATAGTTGCAACTGTGGTATAACTGAATATCAGGCTGTACTTGTGGGCCTAGTCATAAATTCCTGTGTGGTCCAGGAATTCCCCAGCTTGTTTCCGCCTAGATGAGACAATGGATTGATTTGAGACAAGGTGATTGTGAATCTACATAGAAGTTAATTCAACAAGTCAACTAATAGCTACAGGACCACTCTCTAGGTGGGTGGGATTCTGGACAGTCCAGGTGGTTCCCCCAGACAGCCCCTGCTGTGCATAGGCCAAATGATAAGCACTACTTCTATGCTTCAGTGTGTAGATTAATATCCTAGGTGGAAAATTTGGCAGTCTGAGTGATTCCCTTCAGTTAGTTCCTGCTGTAGAGAAAGGAACTGACCAAACTGTACATAAATAAGGTAATCTTAGTCATTTGTATTGGGATTGACATGGTAAGGTTTTGGTGATGGGTGGGTATGTCTGCTGAGGTGGCCTCTGTGAGAAGAGGCATGGGACTGCCCTGTGCTGGATATATCCAGCTCCAGCTAGCTCAGCAATGGACCATAATGATCCTGACTGAAAGACCATTGTACATTTAAGCATTAGTGATGCACATAACAGTTAATCCAAGTATGATCAGACCTATGCTGTGCTTCACTGCACATACAACGTGGCCTTCAGGCTTATGTTGTGCTGCACATAGTCCTTGGCCACAGGATAAACTCATTGCCGCACAGGAGCCTGCAGGCAGCTCACATGCATCATCAGCGATTATGCCATGTGCATGACCTTGCTTTATCTAACAGTGAAGCAAAAAGTTAAGCCCACTCTTATGCCAATGCCATATGGCAGTATTAAGCATTCCTATAGGAGGTGTGCCCACATAGAGGAACTCCTCCACTTAATGACAGAGCTCTGAGAGGAGGTGAGTAGGTTGAGGAGTATCAGGAAGACCAGGAGAGAAATAGACTACTAGAATCACACCCTACCTTTCCTGGGACAGGCCCAAGAAGCAGACAGAATAGAATCATAGAATCATAGAATAATTAGGGTTGGAAAGGACCTTAAGATCATCAAGTTCCAACCCCCCTGCCATGGGCAGGGACACCTCGCCCTAAACCATATTACCCAAGCCCTCGTCCAACCTAGCCTTGAACACTTCCAGGGATGAAGCATTTACAACCTCCCTGGACAACCTATTCCAGTGCCTCACTACCCTAACAGGAAAGAATTTCCTCCTTATATCCAATCTGAACTTCCCCTGTTTAAGTTTTAACCCATTACCCCTTGTCCAACCACTACAGTCCCTAATGAAGAGTCCAAGAGAATGCATGATATGGAGGATTCCCTATCATCTCTCCACCTGGCTGAACATGATGACTGGGATAAGGGGCAATGGCAACAAGTTCCCATCCTGGGTGCCATGCATAACAGGCACAAGGCATAATAGCGCGAGAATAATGTTAATAAAACACTGATGGTTTAGTTGTTGCTATGTAATGCTTACTCTAAATCAAGGTCTTTTTAGTTTTTCATGTTCTGCCAGTGATCAGATGCACAAGAACCTGGGAGGGAGCAGAGCCAGGATAGCTGACCCAAACTAGCCAAAGGGGTATTCCATACCATAGAACATCATGCTCAATATATAAACTGGGGATAGTTGGTCAGGAGCCTCTGATCGTTGCTGGGGAATGGGCTCAGCATTGGTCATCAGGTGGTGAGCAATTAAATTGTACGTCATTTGTGGTTTTTATTTTTTTATTTTTCCTCCTTTTATTTATTTTGTTCCCTATTATTTTCATCAATATTGTTATTGCTGTTATTTCCATTATTAGTATCTTTTACTTCATTTTGGTTTTTAATCTGCTCCGGTTGAGAAACTTTTACCCAACCCCTTCCTTAAAGCACTCAAGCAGTAAAACAAAGGCATAAAGCACCCTTTCTATTTTAACAGTCAAAATGATTAAAGAGGGGACTAGTCTATTCCCTTGGTTCTTCTTCTTTCCCATCATTACATTGATAGCAACATTTATTATACATGGTACACTGGTCACAGGTGCATTGGTAACAATGATTCCTAAGTTCTTGACACGAATCATTCTCATATTCTTTACAATTCCCCCATTTGTTTTTATGTAACCTATTGATTCGTGTTTTAGCTTCTAATCTAATGACTGCTTTCCGAGATGCAGATAATATTGGTGTCGCCCTTGTTTTTAATATCATCAGTAAGTTCCTCCTTGATTTGTCTTTTCAGATTCCAATGGTATAACAGTTAATTGCATGTTCTGGACAACTGTACGTATCAATTTGGTAAAGCACATGATTATACATGGAATAATTAACATTCCTCCAAAATTGATTCCATTCCAGGTTTGTGCTGGAACATGGGCTACCTTTTCATTTCCCTTATTAATTCATTTATGGCTTTTCCTTCATCATCTATTTCTAGACAACAATTACTAAGATTAAATTTTCCACAGACCCCTCCTTCCTGAGCTAACAAATAATCTAAAAGTAGCCGATTCTGATATATTGCAGTTCTCATCTTGGTATTCTGCTTTGCAACTAATCCTAATGCATCTCCTGTTTTATTTACCACTATTTCCACTACATCTTGTAACCTTATAATCCTGTTCATCATATATATAGGAGTCCTGTATCCCCAGGACCCATCTTCAGCCCAAGTTGCCGGATCATAGTGTGAGATTATTCGTTCAGGTGGCCGCTCATTGTCCTTCCAATTAACAATTTGCAGTTCTCTTTTATATTGTTTTCTCCTTAGTTCATTGGTCTCTGTGTATAACTGGACTCCTAAGCGTTCCCCTCTGTTTATAGGTAATAAGAAAAAACTAGGTCTGATTGTTCCCAATTGTCGTGGTATAAACCCAGACAGACAGCTTGTTACCCACTTGAATAGTAAGTGGTGGTGTACTGACTCTCTAGATTTTTCTTTAATTATTATTTGTAAAATCACCCCTGGATCTTCGCCAGGTCCATAAATCAAAAGTCCAATTTTTACCTCTTCTTGTTTCCATTGCTCTGGATTCCAGATAGTTAGATTGACAGGGTTACAAGAATGGGCTGTACAATTGGGAAAAGTTATTCCCTTTTTAATCTCTGCCCTCAATTGGGTTCCCTTGCATTCTTGGGGCCATCCCCAGGTAGGAGTTGTACTCCAATAGGCACAATTCCATCCAGTATGTCCACAAAAATGATAACTTCTTTCTGACTGACTATCATAATCCCAATCTGCATAACAACCTGTAGGTAAATATGGTCTCTCTTTTGGTTGGGGGCAAATGTATTTTTCACATTCTCTCAATTTGAATATAGGTCATACAGGTTGGCTTAGATTAGTTATTATTTGGCTTGTTGCCATTAGTCTTCCTTCTGCTGAGTTTGTTCTTATCTCTATCCAATATTGATGGGGGAGTTCTTTCGGATTAAAACAAAATGTTTTATTTTCCCTTTCTTTACAAAGTCTGTATTGAGTTTGGTTGTGTACACAATTGCCAATTATTGTTCCTTTACATTCATACATGGTGTGATAGACTAGTGTTTGAGAGGTTACTCTCTCTCGTCTAGCTGTGGTAATGCATTCATTACAGTCGTCGCTTTTATCAGCCGCTGCATTTGCCCATATGAGCCCAATCAGAACCATCTCCAAAAGAGGTCCGGTCAGGATCATAGTGCTCAGTGGTCACAGCCCCAGGGGTTGCAGCCCTCGGCAGACCCTTCCAGCTGCAGCACCGATTCCCTCCGTCTTGCCCTCCCTGGCAGGTCAATTTCCCGTTGGCCATTACAGCAATAATATTTGACCCACAACAACTGTTCCAACGGGGTTGTAGTTTCACACCGAATGCAAAAGAACTGAAATTGATTTCTCAGTAATTGTTCTTGGTGTCCTTTACAAGTAATAGTATATTTTGAATAACTGGGACTCTTTGCCCTAATATACAGATTGCAGTGTCTACAGATAGGACATGGACTGGTATTAGCCCTTATTCTATTATTTATTGAGATTATTTCAGTTGTGCCTGATTTTCCCATATCATATCTACAGGAGTCAGTATGAATTCCCTCAGTTACTTGTTTAAGTCCTCTTGAGGGTTAGCTTGGTGTCTCCAGGTTGTCACAACTTTCCATTCTCTTATGGGTTCTTTCACTCGTGACGCATGTGTTCACCCCTTTTCAGCAGTTCTTATCGCTGTTTCTGTAGTTAAAAGAACAAGAAATGGTCCTTCCCAACAAGGGGATAAACTTTCTTCTCTCCAGCTTTTTATTAGTACCTTGTCCCCTGGTTAAGTGACATCCTCCAACTTGGGGTGACCTATTGGTAGTCCCCGGGTATATGGCATCCCATTTAACACTTCAAAAGGTGAAATTCCAGTAGTCGAATTTGGCATGGTCCTAATATTTAGTAAGGATAGGGGAAGACATTTGATCCATGGCATTTTAGTTTCAATCATTAATTTTGATAACTGGTGTTTTAAAGTTTGATTCATCCTTTCTACTCTCCCAGAACTCTGGGGATGCCAAGGGGTGTGATAATCCCATTGGATTCCTCTGATTTAACGTCAAATAAGTTGCTCCTGTATCCACTTAAAATTCCACTTTATTTATAGAAACACAGAATAGTTAGGGTTGGAAAGGACCTTAAGTTCGTCAAGTTCCAAACCCCTGCCATGGGCAGGAACACCTCACTCTAAACCATATCACCCAAGGCCTTGTCCAACCTGGCCTTGAACACTGCCAGGGATGGAGCATTCACAGCCTCCCTGGGCAACCTATTCCAGTGCCTCACCACCCTAACAGGAGAGAATTTTCACCTTATATCCAATCTAAACTTCCCCTGTTTAAGTTTTAACCCATTACCCCTTGTCCTGTCACTACAGTCCCTAATGAAGAGTCCATCCCCAGCATCCCTATAGGCCCCCTTCAGATACTGGAAGTCTGCTATGAGGTCACCACACAGCCTTCTCTTCTCCAGGCTGAACAGCCCCAACTTTCTCAGCCGATCTTCATATGGGAGGTGCTCCAGTCCCCTGATCATTCTCGTGGCCCTCCTCTGGACTTGTTTCAACAGATCCATTCCAACAGATCCATTCCTCTAGTTCCTCGTTTTAATTAATCAGTGGACCTGCTAGGGAAGATTCCCCAGGTCCCTGTCAGTCTAGTTCCAATTCAGTCAACAGAGCCACCCCATGGTATTCCCCCCCAGGGCAGTCTCACTTCCAGGGTCCAAACTCCTCATAACACGCATGTCAGAGACTCTATGTCGTCGCGATGCGGAGGGAACACAGCACAATCAATATGATTGATAAAGTGATCCGTTTATTCTGTTTAAGCCTAGGGTATATATAGAGCTAGATTGCTACACACACACATTCTTGGGAAACTCCTGTGGTTACATCCCTTCTTCTAACATCCTTGTTCCTCCCTTCAGGATGCTCGTTAACTACAAGGTCAGCTTATCCTTTTGCACAACTGGTGTTTTACTGAGCTGGGTTTCTAACTGACTTTTACAAAACTGGTCCCTGGCCAAGTTCAGCCATGGGAACGTAACCCTTGTCTGCTAACCATGCTTCCACAATTCCCCCTTTTTCTTTTTCAAGCATATTTGTTACAATTTTCATAAGGCTTTGCTGAATACATTGAATAATGCAAGGCAAACAAATCAAGATAAACAAAATCAAGATACATACAGGCAAAAAATGACTTAAAATACTGCTTAGCCAGGATCCTAGTCCCAGTGATCTTAACCAGGAGGTGAGGTCCCAAGAGTCACCTTCTTTTAATTTATGCAAGTTGTTGCAGCTCCTTGTGAATAGAACTACTATGGTCTGAGAGGTTCATGCAACACGTATGGCTCTCTGGTAACAGCGGGTCCATCCTTCACATCAAGGTCTGGCATGGCATGTGTCCCCACCGCTCCACGCCTGCTGGGTTGCAGCCAGCAGCGGAGCTAAAGGTTCTTCTTGGTGGCAGGCACAGAGGCCAACCCAGTCTTGCCCTTGATTGTGGTAGCACGTATTTGGTCAGCCTCAGTCCTTGCATCTTGTTGTCAATGCAGTTTCACCTGCTTCATCCAATAACAATCTGTTATTACAGCAAGGCACACACACTGATTTACATTAGCAGAGTAACTATTACAGGGTGCAGCAGCATGTTGAAGATGCTGATGCCAGCAAGGGACTAGCCAAAGAAATTTCTTACCAGTGGAATTCTCTCACCCTCTTAATTTGTTCCGTTACCTGTTTTATAACACTACTATTGTATTAGAATATTTCTATCTTTTGCTTTAGCATTTTCTAGCAGCTACTACAAATTTGCATACTCTAACATCTCTTTTACAAGTGACATATCTATACAATACAAGGTGTAGTTTCTTATCAGCAACTGGCTAGTAGTTGGTTTCATACACAAAATCAAAGCCTCTAACAATAGCTATTTTACAAGCACACATATTAAAGCTCTTACTTTTCAATTGCTCTTAAATAATGTTTAGCAATCATTGGTTTTTCTCTTCCTCTATCTCATTCTGTTTAGGGTTTTCACATTCAGCTCCTGTAGCTGAAGCATCTCGGCTTCCTCCATTCATCCGTCCAGATCATGGCAAGGCTTGACAAACTTTGCAGGCATTCGCGATGGACCTGTAGGCAGGAGGACACAAATATACCCCCTCCTCCAGGTTATCAGTTCTTGAGAAGTAGATAGGTTCTGTATCTGCCACTCTGATGCTGCTTAGGTGATGGCTCGTAAGGCTTGTGTTTGCACTACCCCTCTCGCTTTTTCAGTTAGCAGTTCTTGTTTCAACCGATCTATCTGTTCCTCCAAGTCTTGTATTCATCCCCAGGTTACTTTAAACATATTAAGCTTGGTTTTGTTTTATTTTGTTTTGTTTTTTCTCTCCTCAGCTCTGGTGTCCATCCTGGTCCTTCCACCGGTGGAGCACTGGGAGCCGAATTGGAGGGCAGCTGTTTTTGAACATGGGGACTAAACTCTTATCAAATAACCTTGTTTTCTTTTTTTTGTTTTTTTTTTTTTTTTGAAGTTGCTCACCCTGCTTTGCACGGGCTACAAATGCCTGCCTGCTCGGCAGCAGCTACAGCTGCCTGCCTGCTTCAGCAGCAACCATAAATATCTGCCGGCAACCGCACTTTTGCATTAACCCTTTCTTGTCTGAAATGTTAAACTACTATCTATTAGAAACTTTTACATGAACCCAACAACAAAAAATACACAGAACACCGTCTGCCCTTAACACACACACACACATATGGGATCCCACAAGCACAGTCCACACAACTACAATATTTGAAGCACAAAATCCCAACAATCATTACTTCCACTACACAATCGCACGTACAGAACGTGGCACAAGGACCCTGTGGAGACTAACAAGAAAACCAGCTCCAAGAAGCATCATCACAGTGCAAGGTGGCAGGCCCAACCTTAGCAGGCGTCCCCGCAGAGGCTCTGCCTCCCCCCACATCGCATGAGGCTTGGGCTTTTATACTGGCCAAAATGCACACTCATTCTGACACAGGTGGCCAGCCTATGTTGGAAGAAGTAGCCAGTAGTATTTATAAAGGTGTCCAAAGGTCAATAGAAACCTGGACATACTTATTTTTACCAGCTTCTAGTACATGAGTATCACAGAGAGAATGTATTAAGTGAGTTGTATATGGGGTCATAAGTCCACAGTCCATCATAGACCTTTCCACTGCAGGTCTTGATGCAGAAATTTAACATAAAAAAGGTTGCTCCCTTCATCTTAAGAAGGACTGAAAACATCCATAAAACGGATGTCCTAAGATCAAATTTCAGTTCATTCAGTCATTGACAAGGGGGGTGTCCTGGGGCAGTGTTGACTTTTTTCCAGTGTTTCACCCATCGAGCTGGCACCCACTTCAGACCAGAATCTGTAATTACAAATATGCATAATAAAATATGTACATTTACAAGTATTCACAAGATGTAATAGGGTTTTTAACAAGATCCACAACCTGTGATTAGTGACTTCTTGTAAAATTGCCCTTTCTATACGTTGAACAATGCTTACAACATATAAAGAATCGCAGACAATACTAAGAGGGGTGTCAGGCCATCGTTGAAATACTGCAATAACAGCACTTAGCTCTAGTGTTTGTAGCAAATTGGAAAAATGACCAAATATCTTCTGCTCTTTCCAACCATCGTCTGTTTGTCAAACATATCCGGCTGTGTGATTGATTTTGCTTGCATCTGTAAAGACAGTTAATCCTACAACAGGTTTACTAGGATAAAAGGTAACATCTTCAAACTGATTATTCTTTAGCATTGTAAACATATTATGAGGTGGAAAATGTATATTAAGAGGACCAACAAAACCTATCAGAGCAAACTGAACAGCAGAGCTAGATTGTTGTGCCCAGTCTAACCATACCCTGGTAAGTGGCAAACAAATTTGTGATGGATCACAGCCCATAATTTTCTGACAACGTGAACAACCTCGTATAATCAAAAGAGCAAATACTTCTAACCGAGTAGTTACAGTAGTCGCTGCTCTCTGTCTGGTGCAATTACCAGTCCTGCTTTCGCTAATTCTGATTGTAGCAGGTAGAGCAGATGGTCCTTGTTTAAATCTTTGCCTGCAATTAGGATATCATACGTATAGTGATAGATAACACATTTTTGCAGTTTTTATCGGATCAGTTGCAATACTCAGGCAATATACAGTTGACAAAGAACAGGAGAATTTTTCATACCTTGAAGTAAAACAACCCATTCATATCTCTTAGCAGGCTCTCCTTTGTTAATTGCTGGGACAGAGAAAGCAAATTTTTCACAATCGCTTGGGTGTAGAGGAATTGTGAAAAAACAGTCTTTTAAATCAGTTACTATTAAATCCCAACCCTGAGTTATCATTAAAGGGCTAGGCAAGCTAGGTTGCAAAGCAACAACATTCAATTGTCTTGTGTCCAAATTTGTCACATCTAATACATTTATCTGCAAAACCAGTAACACTATTGGGGGGGGCGGCAGGCTGCTGAACTAATTTTCTTTATAGTACACTGTTTCTTTTTAAAATGTCACGTCCATCCACAATTATGACATCTCATACCTTTAGCACCCCCACGATCTCCCTAACCTGATTGTAAAAGGGGTTTAACAGAAGCAGAAAAGGCAGTAGCCATGTATCCAGCCTTTTCCTCTGCTGTGCTCACTTTAAATCATATCTGAAGGTGGGGAGTAAGCAACAATTGAGCTATCATACAGATATCATATGGTGCTAGGATATATGCAGAAAAAATATGTGCGATAATTGCCTGAGTATACGATGATTTTAACCCGTAGGATGTTACTGGTTGACGCGCCTCCTTTACTACCTTTAAATCCAGTGCCTCCCACTCCTTTCCCCCCTGTGGAGTGTTAAACACCGGGAATGCCAAGGGACCCATAGCCGAAAATTCCCCCATAACAATTGCATCTTTGATCATCCCTGACAACTTTTAGCAGGGTTATTACCGTAATCCCCTACCCTGTGCCCAACACCCCCCTCCCACTCCCCTTTCTTTACTACTGGATTGTAGGAGGGTGGGGCAGAGGGTTTGGAGGTTTCTTTTGTCTCCAATGCTTCTAATTTCTTCAGCAGCTGTCACAGTTGACCATCACTGAGGCTGGTTTGCATCTGCCGACGAGCCGAACTGTCTGAGTCGGGATCAGGAAGGGAAGGGTACAAGTCTGGTTCTGCCGGAGACTCTGGGTATGGTTCCAATTCCAATTCGGGGTCTTCTTCCTCTAGGTCAAAGGTGACTGCATTTGCACTTTCTACTTGTACTTTCGGACGCAGGCACTGTTTCACTTTATCTTCCCCCTTATGCTGAGGAGGCTTCTGCGGTGCATAATCGAGAAGGGCGGTAAACTCTTTCCCTAAGTCTATTTCTTTCCCTATACCTCACTTCTCTAAGAAGCACTTAAATAAATCATAGGCTGCCTGTCTTTCCATATCCATTTCTATATTCTTCACAAATTACACAGATTTGGCTATTCTTCACAAGTTACACAGCTTTACGCAGCTTTACAGAGCTTTACAGACCTTTTTATATTCTTTCACAGCTTTTTATATTCTTCACGAGTTACACAGCTTTGACGCCAATGCAGCTTACCCCGCAGACAGCCAAATTAGCCGGCGGCGATGGCAGAGGATCCTCTACCGGTGACCTGGCTTCTCTCCTCCAGGTCCTCGAGGCGACTCGGTACTCTTGTCCAGCAAGATCAGTGCCTTTGACCCTCCGGATGCTGCTTTTCCGGTGCTTCCTCGCTCCGCTCGCGTTGACCCCAGCCTCTACAGGTACCTGGGTTTCTTTGTCTCGCCTGGGTCTAAGTCCCTTGTTCAGGTGCCAATTTGTTGGAGACTCTATGTCATCGCGATGCGGAGGGAACACAGCACAATCAATATGATTGATAAAGTGATCCGTTTATTCTGCTTAAACCTAGGGTATATATAGAGCTAGATTGCTACACACACACATTCTTGGGAAACTCCTGTGGTTACATCCCTTCTTCTAACATCCTTGTTCCTCCCTTCAGGATACTCTTTAACTACAAGGTCAGCTTATCCTTTTGCACAGCTGATGTTTTACCAAGCTGGGTTTCTTACTGATTTTTACAAAACCGGTCCCTGGCCAAGTTCAGCCATGGGAACGTAACCCTTGTCTGCTAACCACGCTTCCACACACGCACACTGATCCGGCTCCACAGAAGAGGAGCACACTCCCTTGGTTTTCCTATTTTTTTTCTGTTTCTTTTTTTTTTTGTGACGGTTGCCCACCTTGCTCTGCAGGGGTTGCAGATGTCTGCCTCTGCAGCAGCACTTCTGGTTTAACCCTTTCTTACCTCTGAATGTGAATGTGCTGCTTGTTGCCAGTGACAGCAATATCCTCCTCCTTATCAATATCTGATAGGACAGATATAGAGGATGCACCTCTTGGAGGTACCCATGATATTATCATTTTCCTATTTATTTTCCTGATTACTGTTTTGTGGGGGTTTTTTGTTTGGTTGGGTTTTTTGTTGTTTTTGGTTTTTTTTTTTTAACTTTTAAACATCATTTCCCCAATATCACAGCTGAACAACATCTCTCCAGCTTAGGTTTCTGTTTTTCCCTGTCTTTTTCCAAAGCCAAAATTAGAGCGTATTAATTTCACATTCTGTGTGCCACTCCAGGTGGTTTCTTAAAGTGATAAATGTATCTGCATACATCACTTCATCCCATTTTCCTGACCACCTCAAAACCAACGTTAATTGTATTATAATTCAGAATTCCATTTTTAGGCCATTTCTCCTGATCTTCCAAAGTATATAAAGGCCACAATTGGTTACAATGTTTTATCAACATTTTCTTCTTTACCGAGCCTCCAGGAAACCCTCCCAGTTCTTTCCAGTGTTCCAAAATGCACCCTAAAGGACTCTTTTTCAAGATCTCTTCACTCTGCCAATTTCCCATTATCAGTCTCACATTCACACACACACGGGATCCCACAGACACACTCCACACAGTTAAAACACTTGAGACAGAGACAAAAATCGTATCAAACTAACAATTAACAGTTATAAAAGTCTGTCACCAATACCAAAATCACAAGACCAAAATCATCACTATAACAAGCCACAAAATAGACACTCCTCTTGATTGAAAGGTGCCTTACCATTTACATATAGATTTAAAGCCTGACAAATCCAATCATCAAAACACCCAAATACTGGCCATTATAAATGGTCAGGCTGAATTTCCTCTTTGGTCCACACTTCCATACAGTAATGGACCTTTTTTTTTCCTTACTCTTTTCCTCCTGGGATGGCCAAGAGCCCCAGTACTTAAGTATTAACCCCAAGGGACTGTCTGGGGGGTATATCTGGTGATTAGCTCCCTACCTTATTCCTGGGACCTCTCCATGGGCCCCTACCTGGGACCTCTCCATGGGCCCCTTCCTGGGTTAGAGTTACAACTCCTACTCTGACCCATTTCCCGCCGGGTGTGCTTCCTCTCAGTCAATCACTATCACTTCCCTCCTTCAGTGGACAAGTCCCTCATGGGAGATTGGAAACACGCTTAGAAGAGGTCCACACTCACTTCACAGATCCTGATACCCTGGTCCGTGTCTCACCATACACTCCGTCTCTTCACCGACTGGTTTCTTCACTGAAACCACGGTTAGAGGAAAACCACGCAACCTTGTTGCGTCTTACATACATGCACATACCGGCTTCGCATTGATCTCACGAGACTGCCCGGGACTAGAACTCACGAGCCACAAATTGTGGGGCGCCTCCTCGTAAGTGCTACAGTCCCAAGCAACCACACAGAGATCATATCGGGGTCACACATTTTTGTCATAAAAATTCGTCTTAACCATGATCTGGTTTAGTTATTTTATTACAGTTGATTAATATCGAGAGGCAGTAAGCAAGCAGCGCTGGGTGCTCTGGGGAGTCTCTGCTCCGCCAACGACTCAAACTGGGTTCTTTGGGGTTCAGTCTTTTATACTTTGTGGTCATGGGTCTCAGCCAATCCTGTCGACATGGCTCCTTTCTATTGTTCTTCCTTGGTTGCTGGGGTCTTGTCTCCGGTTGAGAAACTTTTACCCAACCCCTTCCTTAAAGCACTCAAGCAGTAAAACAAAGCCATAAAGCACCCTTATAATATTAACAGTCAAAATGATTAAAGTAGGGACTAGTCTATTCCATTGTTTCTTCTTCTTTCCCATCATTACATTGATAGCAACATTTATTATACATGGTACACTGGTCACAAGTGCATTGCTAACAATGATTCCTAAGTTCTTGACACAAATCATTCTCGTATTCTTTACAACATGAGCCAGTAATGTGCCCTTGATACAAAGAAGGCTAATGGTATCCTGGGCTGCATTAGGCAAAGTATTGCCTGCAGGTCAAGGAAGGTGATCTTTCCCTTCTGCTCACTGCTGGGGAGGCTGCATCTGGAATACTGTGCCCAGTATTGGGCTTCCTGGTATAAGAGACTGATGGCACTACTGGAGAGAGCCCAACAAAGGGCCACAAAGATGATCAAGGGACTGGAACATCTCTCCTATGAGGAAAAGCTGAGAGAGCTGGGACAGAGAAGAGAAGGCTCAAGGAGGAGAGATCATTCATGTATATAAATACCTGAAGGGAGGGTTCAAAGAAGGCAAAGCCAGGCTCTTTCCATTGGTGTCCAGTGACAGGACAAGAGGGAGTGGGCACAAACTAAAACACAGGAGGTTCCATCTGAACATAAGGAAAGACTTTTTTTTGACCATGAGGGTGAATAAGCACTGGAATAGTTTGTCCAAAGAGGTGGTGGAGTTTCCTTCCCTGGAGATATTCAAGAGCCATCTGGAGATGGTCCTGGGCAACTGGCTCTAGGTGACCTTGTTTGAGCATGGAGGTTGGAGCATATGACCTCCAGAGGTCCTATCCAACCTCAGTCATTCTTCAGTTCTGTGAATTGGATTTATAGCATGCATAGTAATGATTGAATAGTGTTTCAAGTCTCAAGCCTGATTAAGCACAATGTCAAATATCTGTTTTATTCTCATATAGCAAAGATGACAGCTAGCAGTGTTAGTGGAGCATTCTCTGTGAATCACTAGAAAAACTAGGAACACTAAGAAAATTATCATTAAATGATATACTATAGGTTAGATGCAGAGTGTTTTGGTTTGTTTTTTTTATCTCATTGTGCATGTGTTAATATAACTACATCATAATTATTCAAATAAGAGGAATAACATAAGAGCTGTAGATATAATTTCTCAAGTTACATGCTCATATAAGATTGTCACAAATTGCTTTCTGTGGTATGTTTTTTACTGATTAATTTATTGCAGTGCACGCTTATTCAAGCCTTATGGTGTGTTTTCTTTACCAGCCACTGGTGCTGCAACCACCATCTATGCTGTTGAGGCAGATGGTGACCCAAATACTGGGTTTGAAAAGTCAAAGGAGCTAGGAGAAGTACAGTATCTTATTAAATGGAAAGGTTGGTCACACATCCATAATACTTGGGAAACTGAAGAAACACTAAAGCAACAAAATGTTAAAGGAATGAAGAAACTGGACATCTATAAGAAAAAGGATCTGGAAACAAAACGCTGGTGAGTATTTTTATAACTACTTCTTCACTCCTTATTTTTTGTAATATAGATGTTTTGTTGTGGGTTTGTGAGTTCCATCGCCTCTTGTGAAGGCATAGTTTCAAGTGCCTATGCAACAGGAAGACAAAAGCTATAAAGTTGAAGCTTCCCTAACACCTTATGATCCTGTATGATTCTGATCATAGAAACTTTACTTGAGCAAGTGAGAATGCTCACACATCTTGTAAAATGAGGCCTTTAAGGAAGCAGCTTCTGCACCTAGATTTTAATGTGTCTGTTAAAAATGAAGTTTTAACAAGATGGGTGCCGGGTTTTCTGGTTTTGTTTTAAATCTTACCTTTTACTAATTGCATCATTGATTGATTGAATTTTGATCAGAGGTCTTCAGGAATTGCTGCAGAGATTAAAAAAGAAAACCAAACAGAAATGGTTAAAGCACTCAAAACATTACAGCATTTAGTTTTCTTGGCTCAAACTTCTGTTAAAGCCTCAGAACCAAGGAGTCAAAAAAATCCTTAAGTTTTAGTGCTGTGTTTTAGGATCGTATTTTATTAGTATGTATAATATATAATCTATGAATAGTGGGCTTTTTAGTGATTCCTACTTATAAGATAGATTTTTACAGTGAGCCATCAGTGATGTTCTGTAAAAATGCCATGTGAAAAACATTACTCAGTGTTGAGAATAGATATTGTAAATTAACTGTATGACTAGTACAAGGTGTAGCTGATAGCAATGTCTTTTGATAAGCTTTCTCACTCATCAGTGGTGAGGTACCTAGGCCAGATACAGGAATTTCAGAGTTGTGCTTTCTTCAAAGAAGCTCTCTAAGCAGCATTCCTACGGTGCTATGTTCAGAGCTTTAAAATTGCCAGATTTTCTTAGTTTTAGAGATACACAATGTAATAAGTGCTACAAATAAATTCCCATTTCAGGCTGAAAAATGCTTCTCCAGAAGACGTGGAATATTATAACTGCCAGCAGGAACTTACAGATGATCTACATAAACAGTATCAAATAGTGGAAAGGATAATTGGTATGTGACAAACTTCCAGATGGAAAAGTGTTGAGAATATTACAAATTTATAGCTTGCATGTTGTTAAGAAATTTAGGTTATTAATATCCCTAAAAACTTAAGGCGAAACAAAATCTCTGATGAAAAGAAAAGTTGTCTTACTGTCTTTGCTGTGAAACTAGTTCATGTATCACCTAAAATGAGAGCTTTCTTAAAATACAGAAGGAAAATATTGATCTGGTATCTCTGATGCATTTCTGCAGCTCATTCAAATCAGAAATCAGAAGCTGGTTATCCAGATTACTATTGCAAATGGCAGGGTCTGCCTTACTCAGAATGTAGCTGGGAAGATGGTGCTCTCATTGCCAAAAAATTTCAGATGTGTATTGATGAGTATTTTAGCAGAAATCTATCCAAGACTACTCCATTTAAGGACTTCAAGGTGAGTGTGTAATTTCAATGGATTTATGCAGTTGCAATAATAATTAAAAAAGGTTGACATATTTAATGCATTAAAAAAGATGTACAAGATAAAATATTTTCTGAATGTTGTCCAGAACAGTAATAATGATAGCTATAGTTATATATGTTGCAAATATCATTATTAAGAGTAGTCTTTTGTAGATATTTGTTTCCTGCTTATTTTATTGCCGTTAACAGATAGAATTGTTTAGTACCTCAATTTGTTTTAAAACTAACCTTTGTGAATGCGTTCATGTCACTTCTGTTGTGGAATTTAGATTGGCAGTCAAGCTAATTTTAGCTTGCAAATGGGTTGATATTTTTATATGGTCTAGTTGTGATTAATAAAGTCTAGACTTGGTGACCAAACAGATTCCTACTGCTGCTTTGTTTCTATAAGACATGTTGCGTAACTTCACCTAGTAGTAGGAATGATGTTCAGTTTGCTTTTGACAGATTCTAAAACAGAGGCCAAGGTTTGCTGCACTAAAGAAGCAACCATCTTATATTGGAGGACATGAGAGTTTAGAGTTAAGAGATTATCAGTTAAATGGACTAAACTGGCTTGCTCATTCATGGTGCAAGTAAGTATAGTCTTCAATTAGTCTTGCTGTTTTGAATTTGAAAGCATTTATAAATTGTTTGTTTGTTTGTTTGTTTGTTTTTAGAGGGAATAGTTGTATTCTTGCAGATGAAATGGGTCTGGGTAAAACAGTACAAACAATTTCTTTTCTGAACTACCTGTTTCACGAACACCAACTGTATGGGCCTTTCTTGCTAGTCGTGCCACTTTCTACCTTGACATCTTGGCAAAGAGAGATTCAAACTTGGGCTCCTCAGATGAATGCTGTTGTTTACTTAGGAGATATAATTAGCAGAAATATGGTGAGTATTTCTTTGTATCATTGAAAAAGATTAGTGGTAAACAAGGCATACTTCATGTTCCTGTATTATGCTAATCTCCAATATTTTGATTAGGAATGAGCAAATACTCATTTCAAACACTGTATGTGTTAAAAATGCAAATTAAAAACATAAATTTTGAGCTGATATAAATGTATGTGAAAAAATCCATTCCTGCTTGATAATAAAAAGAATTAAAAATGCGACCTTGCATTTGAAAATGAATTGTCTTTTGTCATGTGATTATTTAGGTGCATAAAATAAATATTTAATCCAGACAGACAATCTTAATTTGTTTTCTGAAAGGAAGAATCTAAGTAACCTTATCCATTAAAGGTTGAAAAAAAACCACCAACCCCCCCCAAAAAAAACCCACAAAAAAACCCCTGAAACACGCACAGATAAAATCCACAAAAAACCTAACTAAACAAAAAGCAACAAACCCCCCCCACCACTGTTTAATAACTTTTTTTTAAGCTTCATGTGTTGTTCCTTTTTTGTGATGAGATTCTTATATGTCACTTAACATCTATATTGCTGTAGTACCTGAAGTCATACTGATCAATAAGACCATTTTTCTCTACCTTATAGTTCATTCGATTTTTCTTGTAGATAAGAACTCATGAATGGATGCATCCACAGACAAAACGATTAAAATTTAATATACTTCTAACAACTTATGAAATTTTGCTGAAGGATAAGGTAATCACACATCTTCAGGGAGATAAAATAATTTGTAGAATGTAAAACTCCTTTAGAGTTGGCACATATTTGGGTTCTGGGCCATTAAATGGATGGGGAGTATGACAACTTTACTCTTGGAAATATGACAGTGAAGTTTTCTTTAAGCACTTCTAGATTTCATGTATATAAATTGAGGCTTTCTGCCCCCTCCCCCCCCCCATATCAAGTGGGTTAAACTTTTTTTTTTTTTTTTTCAGTTTGCTTGAGCTTCACGTTGCTGTAATTTCTTTGCATCTCAAAATCTCTACTTCTCTGTTAGGCCATCACCCTGGAACTGAAAAATCAAACCAACCCCTATCCCCAAACACCTGTGATTCACAACTCTGAAATCCCATGTTTTATCTTTGTATTTGCGTGTGAAGTATTATGTATATTACTACTCTCTTCATGATAGTAGCACATAGAGTTATTGTTAATCCTAACAGCATATGAAAATTTTAATTTAAAAAGTTGCTTGTTGGCTTTTTATTTCATTTGTTCATACATGCTGGAAAGAAGATAGTTAATGGTGGATTTTTTTTAATTTTTTTTCTTTTGTCAATTGGAAATGTATAGATCAGCTTTTTGCCTACCTCCTCCCCCCCAAGTATAAACATGGGATGCCTGCATAGCCTTTTGTTGAATCTAGCAAACATAAAAACCGTAATTAATACTAAAAACATGTGTCCGTTCATTATTAAAATAAAAGGAGTGATGGTGTATATATAACCTCATGTAAAATACCAGAAACTGCATAATATATTAACTTGTGTAATGTTTCCCCCCCACCCCCAATTTCTTTAAGTCATTCCTTGGTGGTCTGAATTGGGTATTTATAGGAGTTGACGAAGCTCATCGTTTAAAAAATGATGATTCCCTTCTGTATAAGACTTTAATAGACTTTAAGTCTAATCATCGTCTTCTTATTACTGGAACCCCTCTACAAAACTCCCTCAGAGAGCTTTGGTCTTTGCTGCACTTCATCATGCCAGAAAAGTAAGGAATGTGAAACTTTTTTATGTGTGTGGTCGTTTCTTACAGTGGAATATTGTAATGATTGGATAATCTGTTAACAGACATAAAGAACTGCATTGTGAAATAGTTTAAATATTTTATATAAAATAGTTGCACACATTTTTCATTTTTTTGGTAGCAGCTGTCACTTTTTCTGTTTTAGCAGTCCCCAAAAAGAAAACAAAAAAAACCCAACCAAACAAACAAAAAAAGGATTGATGCATGACTCAAACCTGAAAAGACATTTAACCTTAATCTAAAAGGAAACTCACATGGATTTACTCTAGGGAAATAGAATAGGGCTGGGAATGTCTTCTTTTCTTAGTACCATGAGTGAAAACGAGATTGCACTACACTGCCCATATCCAGTAATTCAGTCAGGCAGTGAATTTGCCCTTATAGTTTGCATAGTATAGGTTTATTGTATTGATGTTACTCTACACTGGCCTCTGTTTATATCTGAGATAAATAAGAGCACATGTTCCTTTTGGATAGCTTGTAAATACATAGCACTGTAGTTCCATTTAGTTTTGGAGTTATGCATTGCAATGACTTCTTCAGAACCTTACAAGCAAGGCCACTAAATCTGTTGTCTGGCACCTATTCTTAATTTGATCGCAAAGTCCATTGTCTTAGTCTGTTAGCACATGTCGGAGAATAATTACATTTCATCTAGTCCATACAAGCTGCAAAAGGTATGCGGTCTGTTCTCTTGCACTTCCTCCAGCTATGCAACTAATTTTTCATGCTGATCTTGAGAAATATAATGGAATTTCTGCAACCTTCTACCATGCAGAAAAGTAAAATGTTGGGTTTTCGCTGGAGAAGTTAAAATCCAGTAGTTTGTTTTGAATTCTGCAAAATTTTGGAAATTTCCATTCTCCTATTTGCATGCAAAATATTTGGAATTTCTTGTGAGATGCAAATTCACAAACTTATTAAATAAAACAGGGGTGTGGGGAAGAAGTCCATATGTGTTTGTGCACATGTGGTATATTTATGGTCTTTGTGTGTCTATGATGTTCATGGTATGTCACTATTTTACCTTTATTCTTTCTTATGTTGAAGGTTTTCTTCCTGGGAAGATTTTGAAGAGGAGCATGGCAAAGGGAGAGAGTTTGGTTATGCAAGTCTTCACAGAGAACTTGAACCATTTCTACTCAGAAGAGTTAAAAAAGATGTAGAAAAATCTTTACCTGCCAAGGTTGAACAGATTTTGAGGGTGGAAATGAGTGCATTACAGAAGCAATATTACAAGTAAGTAATGACACTTTTTAATTCCTGTAATTTTAATGATATATCTATATGAAAATTTCTGAAGTGTAATAGTTCTCATAATGCAATTTGAACTGGTATTTTGAGAGCTTACATCCTTCATATTTCCACAAATGGTTAGAAATTACTTTCATTGCACATTCTATATCATAGGTGGATTTTAACCAGGAATTATAAAGCCCTGAGTAAAGGTTCAAAAGGCAGTACCTCAGGATTTTTGAACATCATGATGGAACTCAAGAAGTGTTGTAACCATTGCTACCTCATTAAAACACCTGATGATAATGAATTCTGTAATAAACAGGAGGCCTTACAGGTAATACCTTTAAAAAAAACTTTTAATATGCATGCAGTAATATTATAATTGATGCAGTTTATAACAACATAAATGTTTCTAAAGATCAGGGTTTTTCTCTGTGACCTTTGAAGTTCATAATTTAAATACTTTCTAAAAACTACTAGATTGAAATCACAAGTTGTCGCTGCACAAGCTATTTTATATTATAAAGTGCTTATCAAAGCTAAAGGATGTTTCATTTGTAACTTGGCACACTAACTACTTAAATTTGTAATTAAACCCATCAGAAGTGTTCAGAAATTATTGCTAATAATTGAATACTTGTAGCAATTATTTCCTTGTCTCATCTGAATAATCTGAATGATACATCCTTCTTCTTTCTGGCATAAAGAATAAAAGCACCTAACTCCAAAGTTTTTATTCCCCAAAATTCTATCCTGAGCCTCTTCAGCTAAAGAGGCCTAATACTTCCAACATTAAATTCAGGGTGCACCTGAGTTTCTCTTCTAGTTGTTCCCACTGGAGCTGAGAAGAGTTAACATTGTGACCTAGATAAAGCCTGTTGCCCTCTACAAACAAGATTACTCTCACTTTTATCTTGCCTAAGGAACCTGACTGACTAGGCAATGTTTAAAATTACTTAGCAGGTCAAGTAGCAATGCTTATTTCTGTTCAAAAGAAAGGAAGTGAGGAACAAGTAGTACTAAGGTAGTCAGGTAGTCTGTTGTTATTTATTTGTTAGAAAAGAACTTGAGCCTACACTGTAATTGCTCTAACTCGTAGCACACTATATTTACTTAACATTTTAATGAAATGTTAAGCATGCGAAGCAGTTGACTTCGCACCTCAAGACTGCCTCTGGTAAGAAAGAAAGAAGGGTCATTGTAGTGGGTGATTCCATTCTGACAGGAACAGAGGGCCCGATATGCAGAGTTGACCCTCATCATAGGGAAGTGTGTAGTCTGCCTGGAGCCCGGATCAGGGATATCACAAGGGCGCTCCCCAACCTGGTGCGCCCGACAGACTACTACCCGCTGCTGGTCTTCCAGACGGGTGAGGGGGAAGTTGCTTCCTGCAAGGGAGATGAAGAAAGACTACAGGGCCTTGGGGCGGATGGTGAAAGACTCTGGGGCTCAGGTGATCTTCTCTTCGCTCCTTCCATCTTCTGTTGATGATGTGGGACTGAATGGGAAAATGCAGTCCATAAACGATTGGCTTCGAGGCTGGTGCTCCAGGCAGGGCTTTGGATTCTTTGATAACGGCTGGTTTTATAGGGCACCGGCCTGGACATTGGCATGTGGGAAAGGTTTATCGCACAGAGGTAAAAGGATGCTGGGGCACGAATTAGCAGGGCTCATTTGGAGAGCTTTAAACTAGATTTGAAGGGGGATGGGGTTGTAGCTGGGCTTGCCTCAGTGGGACAGCGCTCCGGAATTGATGAAGACTGGGAGGCCTCCTGTAATCCTAGGGTGAAATCGGTGTGCTCGGCTCGCTCCCTGAAATGTCTGTACGCCAATGCGCGCAGCATGGGAAATAAGCGGGAGGAGCTAGAAACCTGTGTTAAGTCGGGAGATTATGATCTGGTGGCAATTACAGAGACGTGGTGGGACAGCTCACATGACTGGAATATAGTCATGGAGGGCTATGTCCTTTTCAGGAAAGACAGGCCAGCCAGGCGGGGTGGTGGGGTTGCTCTTTATGTGCGACAGCAGCTACAGTGCGTTGAGTTCTGTCCGGGGACAGATGATGAGCGAGTTGAGAGTCTGTGGGTGAGAATTAAGGGGCAGGCTGGCAGGGGCGATACTGTTGTGGGGGTCTGTTACAGGCCACCGGATCAGGGTGAGGAAGTTGACGAGGCCTTCTACAGGCAGCTGACAGCGGCCTCACGGTCACAGGCCGTGGTCGTCGTGGGGGATTTTAACTTCCCTGATGTTTGCTGGAAGGACTACTCGGCAACCCAGCCGCAGTCCAGGAGGTTCCTCCAGTGTATGGATGATAACTTCCTCATGCAAATGGTGGATGAGCCAACCAGGAGAGGTGCGCTGCTGGATCTCATCCTCACTAACAAGGAGAGTCTGGTTGAAGGAGTGAAGGTTGAGGGCTGCCTTGGTTGCAGCGACCACGAGATGGTGGAATTCAGGATCTTGTGTGGTAGGGTCAGTAGAATAGCAAGTAGAATCGCAACCCTGGACTTTAGCAGGGCAAACTTTGGCCTCTTCAAGCAATTGCTAGGGGAAATGCCGTGGGCTAGGCTGCTTGAAGGGAAAGGGGCCCAAGATAGTTGGTTGACGTTCAAGGACTGCTTTTTCCGAGCTCAAGATCGGAGCATCCCGACACGTAGGAAGTCAAGGAAGAGGGTCAGGAGACCTGCGTGGCTAAATAGGGAATTGCTCGGTATGCTCAAGTGGAAGAGGAGAGTTTACAGGTCATGGAAAGAAGGGCTGGCCACTTGGGAAGAATATAAGGCTGCTGCTAGAGGATGTAGGAAAGCTGCTAGGATGGCTAAGGCCTCCTTGGAATTAAAGCTGGCGAGAGGGGTCAAAGACAGCAGAAAGAGCTTTTTCAAATACATGGCAGGTAAAACTAACACCAGAGGCAATGTAGGCCCGCTGATGAACGGGACGGGTGCCCTGGTGACAGAAGATACAGAGATGGCAGAGTTACTGAATGACTTCTTTGTCTCTGTCTACTCTGCTGGAGGCAGTCCTGAAGAGTCCTGTACCGCTGAGACCCCGGATGAAGATAGGTCAACGGAGCGGTCTGCCTTAGTCGATGAGGAATGGGTTAAAGACCAGTTGAGCAATCTGGATATCCATAAATCCATGGGTCCAGATGGGATGCACCCGCGGGTGCTGAGAGAACTGGCTGAGGTCATTGCTAGACCGCTCTCCATCATCTTTACCAAGTCTTGGGAAACGGGAGAGGTGCCTGAGGACTGGAGGAAAGCAAATGTCACTCCTGTCTTCAAAAAGGGCAAGAAGGAGGACCCGGGTAACTATAGACCGGTTAACCTCACCTCCGTTCCTGGGAAAGTGATGGAACACCTTATCCTTGGTGCCATCTTAAGGCATATCAAGGATAAGAGGGTTATGAGGGGCAGTCAACATGGCTTCACCAAGGGGAAGTCGTGCTTGACCAATCTCGTAGCCTTTTATGAGGAAATAACACAGTGGATGGATGATGGCAGAGCGGTGGATGTGGTCTACCTCGACTTCAGCAAAGCGTTTGACACGGTCTCCCACAGCATCCTTGCGGCTAAATTGAGGAAGTGTGGTCTGGATGATCGGGTAGTGAGGTGGACTGTGAACTGGCTGAAGGAGAGAAGCCAGAGAGTTGTAGTCTATGGGCAGAGTCGAGTTGGAGGCCTGTATCTAGTGGAGTGCCTCAAGGGTCGGTACTGGGACCAGTATTATTTAATATATTCATCAATGATTTAGATGAGGGAATTGAGTGTACTATCAGCAAGTTTGCTGATGACACTAAGCTGGGAGGAGTGGCCGACACGCCAGTAGGCTGTGCTGCCATTCAGAGAGACCTGGACAGGCTGGAGGGTTGGGCGGGGAATAACTTGATGAAATATAACAAGGGAAAGTGTAGAGTCCTACATCTGGGCAGGAACAACCCCAGGTTCCAGTATAGGCTGGGGAACGACCTGTTAGAGAGCAGTGTAGGGGAGAGGGACCTGGGGGTCCTGGTTTAACCCAGCAGCCTAGTCTAGTGGAGACTGTCCTGGCCTGTGACAGTGGGATTGGGCCTACATGGTCTTTAAGGAGGGGGGTGAGTGTACATGGCTGAAGAGGTCCTCCTTCCCCTCTACTCTGCCCTGGTGAGACCTCATCTGGAATACTGTGTCGATGGAGCCAGGCTCTTCTCAGTGGCAAACAATGAAAGGACAAGGGGTAATGGGTACAAATTGGAGCACAAGAGGTTCCACTTAAACCTGAGAAGAAACTTCTTCTCAGTGAGGGTGACGGAACACTGGAACAGGCTGCCCAGGGAGGTTGTGGAATCTCCTTCTTTGGAGACATTCAAAACCCGCCTGGACACGTTCCTGTGTAACCTTATCTAGGTGTTCCTGCTCCGGCAGGGGGATTGGACTAGATGATCTTTTGAGGTCCCTTCCAATCTCTAACATACTGTGATACTGTGATACTGTGTAATGTTAAGATGCTGTTTTATGAGCCAGAACTGAGAAATGCATTTATTTGAAAAACATGCTAGTCAGTACTCCTGTTGATTTCACTTAGAGTGCTCAGTACTTTTATGAGTTTTTACAAGATGTCGTGGTTTAAACCCAGCCAGACAGCTTTTTTCACTCACTCCCCACCTTCTTGCCCTCCCCCTACTCCTGGAGGGATGGAGAGGAGAATGGAAAAGAATGCAACTCCCACGGGTTGAGATTAGAACAGTTTAGTAACTAAAGCATAACACAAATCACTACTACTACCACCAATAATAATAATGATAAAGGAAATAACAAGGGAAGAGAATACAACACCTCAGCACCAGCCGACCGATAACTTGCTCCCCCCAGCCCGACCAAGCATTGACCAATACCTCCTCTAACCCCGCAGTCCTCTAGCCCTTACGGGTAACTCCCAGTTACATCCTGGGCATGACGTGCTCTGGTCTGGAATACCTCTTTGGTCAGTTTGGGTCAGGTGTCCTGTCCCTGCTTCCTCCCTTCTTCCCTCCTCCCTGACAGAGCATGAGGCTCACAAAGTCCTTGGCCAAACCAAAACATCATTGTTATCAGCTTTGCTCCCAGACCGAAAGTCAAAACACAGCACTGCACCAGCTACCAAGGAGGAGAAAAATGACTGCTACTGCTAAACCCAGGACACAAGATCAGGACTGACTAAATACTTATTAAACTTTCATGTTCCGTTAATGAATGTCTAACCATCTGCAGTGTATGTTAGTGTTGAGGTGAACTTATTTTGCAATACACATTTTATTGTCTTGTAGCATTTAATACGTAGCAGTGGGAAACTAATCCTTCTTGACAAGCTACTGATTCGTCTACGAGAACGTGGCAACAGAGTACTGATTTTCTCTCAGATGGTGAGAATGCTAGACATCCTAGCAGAGTATTTGAAGTATCGTCAGTTTCCCTTTCAGGTAAGAATTTTGCTGGTAGTAGCCAAGAAGCCTTGATCATTACCACTTTATCTTAAGAAAAGTGTCCTTTTTGAAGAAAGATTTATGAAAATTTTATGTACAGGAAAAGACTGGCAATTGCTATACGCTAAATAGTATTTTGAAACAAAACTGATGAATTAGAAAGTTTATTACATTACTCTTACTCGCCCCCCCCCTGTTTTGTCAATTGAGATTTCAAGTTGCTCCAATTAGAATATAGTAGTAGTTCCTTTTTAATTATGTAATTCAATATTTTTAGAGACTCGACGGATCAATAAAAGGAGAACTGAGGAAACAAGCCCTGGATCATTTTAATGCAGAAGGATCAGAGGTATGGTATTAGTGGGTGTGGTTTTTTTTAAATCTACTCAGCTTTAATTTTTATTCCCAAAAATATAGCATATATTACACAAAACCTGAATATAGAATAAAGTGAGGGATGTATTACATTGAAATTGCATTTCTGTTGCCTAGACTATAAGGATTAAAACTCTTAACAAACAAACAAAAAACCCCACAACCAAAATAAACCAAATCAACCAAAACTAAGAGGAGGTTAAATAGGAAACATGGAATTTATGAAAATGGTGTGTAACTAATATAAATACATAGTTGTTTTTTGGTTGGGTTTTTTTTTTTTTTTTTTTAGATTTTTGTCAATACTCTTTATCAAAGTAATTCAGAGCAAAAAAGTAATTCAGATTCAGAGCAGCCCTGCAGAGAAGGACTTGGGGGTGTTGGTCGATGAGAAAACGAACATGAGCCGGCAGTGTGTGCTTGCAGCCCAGAAAGCCAACCTTATCCTGGGCTGCATCAAAAGGAGAGTGACCAGTAGGTCAAAGGAGGTGATCCTGCCGCTTTGCTCTCGTGAGACCTCACATGGAGTACTGTGTGCAGTTCTGGTGTCCTCAACATAAAAAGGACATGGAACTGTTGGAACAAGTCCAGAGGAGGGCTACGAGGATGATCAGGGGACTGGAGCACCTCCCATATGAAGATAGGCTGAGAAAGTTGGGACTGTTCAGCCTGGAGAAGAGAAGGCTGCATGGAAACCTCATAGCAGCCTTCCAGTATCTGAAGGGGGCCTATAGGGATGCTGGGGAGAGACTGTAGTGACAGTACAAGGGGTAATGGGTTAATACTTAAACAGGAGAAGTTTAGATTGGATATAAGGAGGAAATTCTTTCCTGTTAGGGTGGTGAGGCACTGGAATAGGTTGCCCAAGGAAGTTGTGAATGCTCTATCCCTGGCAGTGTTCAAGGCCAGGTTGGACAAGGCCTTGGGTGATACGGTTTAGAGCTAGGTGTCCCTGCCCATGGCAGGGGGGCTGGAAGTTGATGATCTTAAGGTCCTTTCCAACCCTAACTATTCTATGATTCTGTGATTCTAATTTTAAGTACTGTATAAAAATGGAATAGTTGAATTTATTTTGTTGTGTAGGACTTAATCCTTCAGTTTTTATAGGAGCACGAAACTTTTGCACAAGCTTTTGACATTGAAACCCTCCTCAGGCAATGGGTAGAATTGAGTTGTGTATATCTTTGCATGAAGAAAAGCTATCCTTATTAGCTTAAAAGAGCTAATATGGCTTCTGTTATCTTAATTTTTTACCTCTTATTTCCTTGCTCCGGAAGAAACTGAAAAACTGATTTCTAGCTATTGTTTGTATACCACTTAAGATTCCTATTTTATTTAGGCTTCCTACTATGGAAGCCATTCCATACCTTTGATAATCTTAGGTCTTTTGTCCTGCACTGACACGGTTTTACAGTAATGGGAGCATAGCATTTGTCAGTTGCTGCTGAGCTTATATTTCTGCTATGGAGGAAGAACTTAATTTCATAACATAAATTTTAGGTATTTGTTAAATCCAAAATTTAGTTCTATTTTAAATTTCTAGTCTAGACATCATTGCCTTTTTCTGGAATCCTTGTAGGTGTAATGTACAGTTTTTTAAGATGAAGGGGGGATCCAAACTTCACACTGTATTAAAGAATAGAGGCAAATGATAGAGTTGTGCAGCAATAAAATTATTTCCTGTTATATTCTCTGTTTATTTCCTAATAATCAGTAAAAAGCCATCTTTTTTCTTTTCTTTTTCTTTTCTATTACTGAGCTACAATATTAATGACAGTATCAATGGCAACTCCAAGGACTTATTCCTGAGCAGTAATGGCATGCTATTAACTTTTGCTGTATTTAAAACTCAAATTTATTTTCTATTTCACTATTTAATTTCATATGCTTTTTTATTGCCTGTCACATAAGATACTTCTGTAGTTCTTTGTAGTTGTCCCTGAATAACTCCGTATCATCTGCAGACTTTGTCACCCCATTGCTCATGCTCATCTCATTTTCATATTGTTTATGAATATGTTGAAGAGCACTGACCCCTTCAGAACACCTAATTTTCTCTTAACAAAAAAACAGAGAGACTTGAGCACACATAAGGCTTAACAACAAGGGGGGTTGTATTTCTGGCCAGTGTTTTGCTTGGGTTTTTTCTCCCCAAGTGGCTTTTGCTCATCTTAGGATGTTGCTTCCTTTACACCACAGAGAAGTCAGTAATTGATATCAGTTTGCTTTATACTTATACTGGGTCTAGCTGGGCTGGAGTTAATTGTCTTTATAGCAGCTCATATGGTGCTGTGGTTTAGATTTGTGACAGAGCAATATTAATAACACACTAGCGTGTTAGCTGTTGCTGGACAGAGTTTGCATAGCGTCAAGGCCTTCTCACTCTGGGGGGGGCCCCCCCCATCAGCAGGCAGATGACCCGAACTAAGCAAAGAGATATTCCATGTGAAGGTCCTCAGATGCATCCAGAGGAGGGCAACAAAGCTGGTGGAAGGGCTGGAAGTCATGTCCTATGAGGAGTGGCTAAGGGCTCTGGGTTTGTCTAGTTTGGAGAAAAGGAGGCTGAGGGGCGACCTCATTGCTCTTTACAGCTTCCTGAGGAGGGGAATTGGAGAAGGAGGTGCTGATCTCTTCCTGGTATCATGTGACAGAACAGGTGGGAATAGTTCAAATCTGCATCAAGGGGAGGTTCAGACATGACATTAGGAAGCATTTCTTTACCGAGAGGGTGGTCAAACACTGGAATAGGCTTCCTAGAGAGATAGTTGATGCCCCAAGCCTGTCAGTTTTTAAGAGGCATTTGGACAATGCCCTTCATAACATACTTTAACTTTTGGTCCATCCTGAAGTGGTCAGGCAGTTGGATTAGATGACTGATGTAGGTTCCTTCCAGCTGAAATCATCTAGTCTGTTCTATTCTAATAGCGATCTACTGGCTCTAGCCATGACAAGCACCTTATTGTATTACAAGTCTAGCAAATATTTATGACATACTTAAAGAATTGTATAAGTTCATAGTCTGCTTTAGAGAGCATATAATAAAGAAGTGTCATATTGGTTCCTTGAAGAATATTACAGCTTATATATATAAAGCTATTTATTGTTTTATAATTTCAGGACTTCTGCTTTTTGCTGTCTACCAGAGCTGGAGGATTAGGTATAAATTTGGCATCTGCTGACACTGTAGTAATATTTGATTCTGACTGGAATCCACAGAATGATCTGCAAGCACAGGCTAGAGCTCATAGGATTGGACAGAAGAAGCAGGTATGCAGATTTGTCTTTTAAGCTCCAAACTTAAAGGAACATTTCATATGGTAGCCATAAGCTGTCTGTCTGGGCGATTGCAGTCCTCATGTATTTTGAGAATAACAGATATTTGCCAAGAATTTCGAAAAAACTTTTAATAATGCTAATTTTTCTTTAAAAAAAAAATGGCCAGCCCCAGGTTTGATCTGTGGATGAGATGAACCATGAGTTTCAAGCTCTTGCCCTAGAATGTCGGGGAATGGGAGAGGTAATTATCGACAGTTGAAAATCCAGTTGGTTGGTAATGTTGATAAAAATTAAGAAGTCTTAAATAATATGATGTGAATCAAAGGTCTTCTCTTAAGACCAAATTCATTTCTCAGGCAGCTGAAGATTTCTGTTCTAAGGTGAAGATAAACTAAGTACTTTGAAGAACGTTGGGATGGTTGTTCACTGGATCTGCTGTGGTACCGTGTCGGTCTGATTTTGACTGATACTCTTGGGGAAGTGACAGGGTAATTTATTTGAAAGTTTGTGCAGTTCTGTGAAATGGGACATGTTCTCAGTGTCACTGCATCTAAGCTAGTGTAACAACTGCTTACTACCTCTGAGAAGCCAGAGACTGGGATTTGAAAAAGGTCTGACTCCAGAAAAAGTGCAGCTGGCATACCCTAGCAGAAATGTGTGGTTATTTACTGGTAATTTTGCTGCTAATTACTCCTTAAATGAATATTTTTAACCAGGGTGAAGACTGCTATTATATAATTTAGCTATAGGGAAGAAGGAATTATTTGTTTGGTTTCTTTGTTGTGTTTTGCTTGATTTTGGTTTTTTTCATAAAGCCGGTCTACTTAGAGGGATCAGGGAGGATGACTTGGCTCCTTCAAATGCAGTTCCGGGAACTGTTGAGAAAGTAATCAACGTGCATTAGGGTTGCTTTCCCTGACAGGACATGGTAGTGAAATAAATTCACATTGAACATTTTAGATTGGATATAAGGAAGAAGTTCTTTACTGTAAGGGTGGTGAGGCACTGGAATGGGTTGCCCAGGGAAGTTGTGAATGCTCCGTCCCTGGCGGTGTTCAAGGCCAGGCTGAATAGAGCCTTGGGTGACATGGTTTAGTGTGAGGTGTCCCTGCCCATGGCAGGGGGGTTGGAACTAGATAATCTTAAGGTCCTTTCCAACCCTTATTATTCTATGATTCTATATGGAGAGATTGCACAGTGGCCATAGGATATGTATGGGTAGGGAGAAGAGTTGTTGACTTGTCCCACGTTCATTTGCATCATGTAATTCTAGAAAGTAGCTGCTGTATTTCAGGGGCATCCATTTTACTTAAATACTTCATAGTTCTCTTTGGGTTTCTTTCTTGCAAAAGACTTCAAATAGTAATCAGTTATAACACATTTCCTTGTGGCTATGCTTGTGCCTAATCACAGAAGTTTAAAGAGGATTTCTTTCTTTTATTTTTTTTAATAATTTATATAGAAACTGTGGTAACATGACTGACTGGTTTCATATATGAAATACTAGTTCAGTAAGATTTAGAAGATTTGTAATCACAACTAACTTTTCTCCCTGTTGTTGTTCAATTTATGAGCATGTAAATAAATCCTTTTTTATGATGCATAGGTTAATATTTATCGGCTAGTCACAAAAGGATCAGTAGAAGAAGATATTCTTGAAAGAGCCAAGAAAAAGATGGTGTTAGATCACTTAGTAATTCAGAGAATGGACACTACAGGGAAAACTGTACTACATACAGGCTCTACTCCTTCCAGGTATATTTGTTTATTCTTTCATATTAATTTATGCTTAAGTATGCCTGACTATTTGAGTAAAAAATGCAAGTCATTTCACTTGGCTAATAAAAGCAAAAAATATGTGGTAAGGAGTTATGTAAGTAAAGACTGCAAAACATATTAAATATATTGTCTTTGTACATATTTTTTTACATATTAACTATAGCTTTTATTTAAGTCAAAAAGTAGTTTTATTGACGTGGGGTTATAGGAATTTCAAAAAGTTCACAAAATTAAAGTGTTTATCTGAAACTCTCTGTATTTCAGCTCAACACCTTTTAATAAGGAAGAATTATCAGCAATTTTGAAGTTCGGTGCTGAGGAACTTTTTAAAGAACCTGAAGGGGAAGAAGAGGAGCCTCAGGTAAATGAAATACTTCATCTACACTTGATGGACAGAGAAACTACAAATACATATGAATTGTTTTGTTGTAAAGAGAAACTTCTGTTTCAGGAAATGGATATAGATGAAATCCTGAAGAGGGCTGAAACTCGAGAAAATGAGCCAGGCCCAATAACTGTAGGAGATGAATTGCTTTCACAGTTCAAGGTATTGCTCTGTTCCTATTCATCTTCATTCTTATGAAACAGGTGCAACAACAACTCAACTCTTTGGCATAGAATTGTCTTTTCACCTATACAGGGTAATTACTGCCAGTGCAAACATTTAAAAATACATGACGTATTTTCCTAACAAAATAAGAAAGAGATTTACAAATACATTAGTCTTTGATTCAGTTATTACAATACTGAGGAGGGCTGTTTTTCATTTAATGCTTTATGCTGTTAAGCACCACTTAGCACTTTCAGAAGTGGTACTTCTGAAAACAGAGAATAAAGTTTGGATTTCTTAGTTTATGACTTTTAGAAATTCCTTTCAGCCCCCATGTTAAATGGGAATGCCAAAGAATCCTTAACACTTAAAATATTAAGTGGGTCCAAATTGTGTGTCATGGTATGGGGGGGGTGGGGGGGTGGTGGATCTTTTTGTTGTTGTTGTTTAGGTTTGGTGTGTGTGGTGTGTTTTTACTTGGTTTTGTTTAAAGCAGTGCAGGAGGTTTTTTAGATCAGTAGAGTATTAAATCACTTTCCTAATCATTCATTTGCAATATATTGTGATTTCTGTTTTATTATACTTTCATATAAACTCAGGCATTCGGTTAGACTTGCTTTCTGCTTTGAAGGAAATAAATAATAATCACAACTATTGGGGAGGCATTTCATAGTGCTTCTATTTTAGATTCTCATCTTTATATTCAGCCATGTTGCATGGAGTATGTGCATTTCATATATGAAAATACTTTCATTAGAGACAGTGCTTCGTGAAGCATTTTATATGTGTACATTTTGTGTATGTATAAATAAATGAACGATGCCATTCTGAACTAAGTTTTCCTAAAATATTAATTACCGACTCTTTGTTTAAATAAAATCATGTATTAATTTGGTGAAAATACATATGTTCCAATACATAAGGTTGCTAACTTTTCCAATATGGATGAAGATGACATTGAGTTGGAACCAGAACAAAATTTAAGAAACTGGGAAGAAATCATTCCAGAAGTCCAGCGACGACGAATAGAAGAGGAGGAAAGACAAAAAGAGCTCGAAGAAATATATATGCTCCCAAGGATGAGAAACTGTGCAAAGCAGGTATCTCTGGGGTTTGACCAATTAACTTTGTTTTTTGGTGGTGGTGATGGTTGGTTTGTTTTTTCATTACTCTTCTTTTGGCTTGTACTTTTGGGTTGGGTGATTTTTACATGACACCCCCCACACCTACTCCCTCCCTCATTTTTGGCAGTCTAGATAACACATTAAAAAAATGTTTTGGTCACATAGCTTTGAACTGCTTAACCTGAAATTCCAGATCAGCTTTAATGGAAGTGAAAGGAGACACAGTAGGAGCAGAAGATATTCCGGATCTGATAGTGACTCCATCTCAGAAAGAAAACGACCAAGGAAACGTGGACGACCACGAACTATTCCTCGTGAAAATATTAAAGGATTTAGCGATGCAGAAATTAGGCGGTAAGATGGGGGGGGGGGGGACGGACGGGACGGGACGTGCATGTTTAAAGGGACAAAACATATCTTTTTAGCATTTTAGAGTTTGAAAATATGGAAAACAGTCTGGTTATCCTGAACTTATTTAAAAAGTTTTATTCTAGGCATTTAAGGCTTTACTCTGTAGTTTGGGGTGCTAACATAAGGAACTGTTATGTCCAGAATTTGAACATTTAGTTTGAAAAATTTTTCCAGTTGTTTTACAGTCTTTTAATAGGTATTATTCTTCCTGTATCCCCTGAAGGCAGTGATTTTAAAAAACAGTTTCAGTTACTAAAATGGGTGAGTTTTCTTTTTAGCCCCACAAACAAAATATTGTAATTCCCATCATTTAACCTAAAAACTGTAGTTGAAGAAGTGATAGACACGTTTTTGTGGAAATACCTACAAAAGATTCAGTGAGTTTTGTTTTGTTTTAATTTTCTTACCATTGTCATTGAATTCATGTTATATAATGATTTTTAAACTAAAAGAAAAAAATACTTTTGATAAGTTGTTGTGGTTTAACCTTGGTAGGCAGCTAAGCACTGCACAGCTGCTCGTTCAGTGTCCCCCAGAGGGACTGGGGAGAGAATCAGAAGGGTAAAAATGAGAAAAAAAGTCTTGGGTTGAGATAAAGATAGTTTAATGGGCAACTCCCAACTTCTTGTGTACTGCCAGCCTACTTGCTGGTGGGATGGTGTGAGGAGCAGAAAAGGCCTCGACTCTGTGTAAGCACTGCTCAGCAATAACAAAAACATCCCTGTGTTAGCAATACTGCTTTGGTCAAAAATCCAAAACATACTAGCAGGTATGATGCTCTGAAGAAAATTAACTTTATCTAAACAAAAAACGGTACATAATTGAATCCGTACAGCTGGTCCCATCAATATTTGGTGCTAAAAGTGCTTCTGTGATAGGAGGAGGAGAAATTATTTTGCTTTACTTTGCTTGGTTTGTGAAATGCTACTTTGCTTCTGGAATTCAAACATTCATGCTTCTCTAAAATAATGTAAAGCTTATAAAATATGTTTGATTATATAAATAGCCTTAAAGACCCTTGTTTCCTTTTCATCTAACATATGCTTTTTGTCATATGTTTGTCAAACAAAAAGCAGCTTTCTGTTTGCTGCTTTTGCCTGGGGTATTGTGCTTGCATTCCTTTATCTTTCATGTTATGTTTTCTTAAGTCTTAAAATCACCTTAAAGTTGTACCTAGCTCCTCTTTATTATGAGAGGCCTAACATAATCTCTGATCTCTCAATTTACTGTAAATCCACATTTTTTTTTTATTAGACACAACACATTGCTGAATTTTTTGTCTTCTGAAACTAATTAGTAATTTTTGAAATAAATTCTATCCTCTATTGTTTTATTTACATCATTTATTAAACCAAATAGAACTGGCTTTAAATGTGGGTTATCTTGGTATACTAAGCTGTCCTGCTCTCTAGTTCTTATTCTCTTTGCATTGTCCGCATAGCCTTGTACTAAGACTTTACAAATGCATTTTTAAAACCAGTGTAGTTAAGCATACATTTTTTAACTGCAAAATTATTTTCTGTTACTAGATTTATCAAGAGTTACAAAAAATTTGGTGGCCCACTTGAAAGGTAAACTTATTTTATTATATTTGTATAGCAACTTAGAACTTTGTTTTCATTAAAATTAGAACAGTGCACCAAGAAACCTTAGGCTGAAGAGAAAATGGTGTGCTTAATCTTTTGCCTTGACTATAACATGAATTTTTATTTTTTTTCCCTTTCTTCATACATGGTATGTATGTAGACAGCCAGTTCAACAAATCTTTAAATTTTGTAAGACTGCTTGGGTTTTTTTTATACTTCACGTACTGTCTTGTTCTCACTCACATTAGTGACAATTGTTAAGTTTTCTTGTTTGATACAATGGATAAACCCATAGGCTTTCAACAGACTGACTGCTAGTTTTGCATTTTTCTCATTGTCAGTTCTTATTTTAAGCTTTCTGTATTACTCTGTATTTTGAGAATAATTTCCCACCTTCATTTTCTTTAATAGTATTTATAGCCTATATGATCTTATTATATAGTTCTTTTTCTATTTGAAAGAATGCTTAGTAATGTAACTTAAAACTGTATAGTTAGGGACCTTTATAGTTCCTGTTGTGTTGTCCTCTATGTGAAACACCCTTTTTTATAGTTTCTATATTCTTTTCTATAGCTGATTTTAACTGCATGGATGAAAACTGTACACAGCATAGCAAGCGTGGGTGAATGATAAATTACGTGTTCACTTCTCTAGTTTCAAAATCTGAAGGAGTCATTCATAATACTGAAGTTTTAGAGCTGTAAAGACATATTTGTTTTCTTGCAGGTTAGATGCTATAGCTAGAGATGCTGAGCTAGTTGATAAATCTGAGATGGACCTTAGACGGCTGGGAGAACTTTTGCATAATGGATGCATTAAGGCTTTAAATGACAATTCCTTTGGACAGGAAAGAGCAGGTAAAGTGTGTTTGGGGGGGGTGGAGGAGAGGAATAAAAAGTGTCAAGAGATCTGTCACTTTTAATAATAATTTAATTAATTTAAAATAATAATTTGATTATTAATTTTAATAACAATTTAACAATGTTAATAATAATTCTTGCACTCTGATTAGAACAAAACAATTCATTCATTCATGGCTTGACTTTGCGAGCGAAGATTTAGGAAGGGCTTTGCCCACGCTTACTACAGGCGCGCTGGTGGCTAAGAAGGCCGATGTAGGATAGGCAAATCCGGCTACAAAAAGCACAGCAGAAGGTCTCCTTGGGTGGTACAGGTGGGGCGCCATTCTTTCTGCATTGTCTTTTCTCCTCGAGGCTATTTCTTCGTAAACTCTCAAGGGAGTCAGCAGCATTATGTATGATGTGCCTCCAAGTCTCCCGATTGGAGGCCAAGGCGGACCACAGAACAAAACAATAGTGTTAGGGGAAAAGATTGATGGCTTGGCTTGGCGAGCGAAGATTTGGGAAAGGCTTTAACCACACTTACTACAAGCATGATGACCAAGGGCATGTGGGATATGCAAATCTGGGAAAAAGGGTGCTGAGGCAATCAGGAAGTGTCCGACCACAACTGTCAACTCCTGAGCTAACTCGAGCTACCCATGCGCTGGTCCACCCGCATGCAACGTTGGATCTTGCAGCTTCCCATGCACCTTGTCATCTACCTTTTTGACCCTCACCTGTCTATACAGACAAGTGAGAGTAAGCCCTTCCAGCCTGCGCAGTGGGTTTTTTAGGTGAAGTGCTGTTTGCGCAGAATTGGCCCCACCCTTTAAACCTGAGGTTTAACTGGCACGGCCTAGTTAGCTAGGACGGTGACAGCAAAGTCCACAGGTTGTAGGTTTTGTAAGAGTGTCCTTCTCTTTGGTGGAAGACCATACAAGGCTAGACGAGCTCCATCAGCCCGGGTTTGAAGATAGGAGTTTTCCTTCTCCTATGAGGAAGGCCTGACTTTGCTAACAAAGATTCGGGAAGACCTTTAGCCATGCATTCTGGACGAGACTGTCATCTCCTGGGTCAGTCACAAGCAACAATGACACAATAGCACAACAGGCGTCTAGGCGGGTTCTTAGAGGCGTTCAGTCATAAGCCTGCAGATGGTAGCCTTGCGCCAGTGGCTCCTCAGACAAGCGCACGCACCAGGAGTCTGAACCTGAGCAGGATTACAACCCTAATGATTCTGAGCATGATTACCTCGTACTGAGCAGGATTACTACTGCAACAACACATCATCAGTAGGGTAAACCTAACCTGTCTCACGACAGTCTAAACCCAGCTCACGTTCCCTATTAGTGGGTGAACAATCCAATGCCTGGTGAATTCTGCTTCACAATGATAGGAAGAAAAGATAGGGGAAAAGATTAACAAAATGTTAACATGCTAGGTGATATAGAAAAAATTATTGTAGTAAAACCTTTTTAGTTTTGTTTATTGTCCCCCTTTCCCTAAGTGAATCGTCGCAGTAGAATGCAGCATGCTTTTGTTTTACTGTGAAATTTAAAATTAGTTTTCTATTATTATCTGAAAGACCTTGAGATTCTGGAGATTAATTAAAGCATTTGATTATGAAAAGGTAGTTTACTATAATTGGACGTCTGCTGCTATCGCGTCAAACTTTTTTTTTTTTGTGCTTGTATATAATATACACATAGTGGCTAAATATTTTAATAATTTGTTCCTTTATTTTAAGTGGGTAGACTTGGGAAAGTTAAAGGCCCAACATTCCGAATATCGGGAGTGCAGGTGAACGCAAAGCTAGTCATCTCTCATGAAGAAGAGTTGGCACCATTGCACAAATCCATTCCTTCAGATCCAGAAGAAAGAAAAAGGTATTGTGTGGCATGTTCCCCTCTCCCTTGCTAAGGCTGAGAAGATCACTCATTTATTTTTCCAATTTATTTCTACTAGATATGTCATCCCATGCCACACTAAGGCAGCTCATTTTGATATAGATTGGTGTAAGGAAGATGATTCCAATCTGTTAATAGGTATCTATGAATATGGCTATGGCAGCTGGGAAATGATAAAAATGGACCCTGATCTCAGTTTGACACAGAAGGTATGTCATCTACAAAATTTCATCAAGGATTATTATTTTTTTTTTAATTTCTTTTTTTAGGTAACAATGCTAATAAGAACAATTACTGAAAGAGCTTATTTTATGATAACTGAAAATGCACAGAAGTTAGGTCAGTTGTACTCCTTTGTATCCTGGTAAATTATTAGATTTCCAGATTTTGTGTATTCAGTTGATGTATGCCTTCTTAGAACCTGTTATGTTTCTGTATTTCTATTTATTTGGATCTCTTGTCACTTGGGTTCTTTCTCTTTTATCTTCCTAGTTTAAATGCTCTAGTTTTGTTAATTTTATTCTTGATCTTTTGGAGGGAAGGTTGTTTGGGGGTTTTACTTTGGTTTTCCTGTCCCTGGTTTCTTTGCTTGAAACTCATTTGTAACATGAGAATAGCTGTACCCATCAGATTAGAATTAGCGTAATAGCTGCTTAGAAGTAGTGAGAAACATATAGGGAAAGACTGGAGTGAAGCAAACTCAGTGACATTGACAACAACCTGTAACTTTGGGATTTGAGGAGCCAGGGTTGTATACAAAGCTGTTTAATGATATCCTGCCCATGCCTTCCATTTAGTTGCTTGTCTTATGAAACCACTAATTTATACATTTGGCTTCTGAAATATCCTGTGGTAATTAGTTAATGCATTTAGAAGCACAAAGCAGAGCTAGGAGACCTGTAGATGACAGTAATACAGGAGCTCTGCATTTCTTAGATAAACTATGAGAGTGGAAACAAAGCAGAGCTAGGAGACCTGTGTATGACAGTAATACAGGAGCTCTGCACTTTTTAGATAAACTATGAGAGTGGAAACAAAAATCTGAGTCTAGTTTCTTGTAAACTTTGTGCGACCATTTCCAAGACTACATTATTTGTGTGTTTGGGGAAAAAATAAAACATTTCAGAAATTTTTCATTCCTTTAAGCATGTTGGCATATTGGTCAGTTATAGTTGGATTGGGGTTTTATTTTTAACCTTTTTTTTTTAATTCAGCTTTTCCTGTTCCCAGTGTTCAAGACTTGCAGCTTCCTAATTTGATAATGTGTACGTTTTAGTTGATACTACCATTGCTTTTCTCAGATTTTACCTGATGATCCAGAGAAGAAACCCCAAGCCAAGCAGTTACAGACCCGTGCAGATTACCTCATTAAATTGCTGAATAAAGACCTTGCAAGAAAAGAAGCACAAAGACTTACTGGTGTAGTAAGTAAAGCTTGATATTCAGCACCAAGATAACATAATGTTTATGGGCGTGTCAGCAGATTTTATTCTTACTTCCACTCTTCTTCGCTTTGTGTAATTTTTCTCTGTATTGCTAATTATATTATATGAGGCTAACTCAAGGAGTGAATTACAAGTTTAATATTGTTTTATTCTCTCTTATTTGTATATATTCTCTACTGTTGCATTAGGCTCAGTCTCCAGTCCTGAGAAAAGTCGTGGTCATTAGTGGCAATAAATAAAATTAATGTTTTCTTTAACATAAAAACCAAATCTTTTTCTGCAACTGTGGTTCAAAGACACTTGTTGGTTGACATACTAAAGGTACTAATTTGCATTCAGGGCAATTTAAAGAGGAGGAAAACAAGAACTAAGAAGAACAGAGCAACAAAGGCTGCAAAAATTAAGGAAGAAATAAAAAGTGACTCTTCATCACCACCCTCAGAAAAATCTGATGAAGATAACGAGGTAAACGTCCTTCATATGGTAAAGATGGCTATTCAATTGCTTCTATTAGTAACACTCTTTCTGTTTGATCTTCTGTTTGACTTAATAAAACTGAAGCACTTGAATGGCATTCTCCTTCTGTGGTAGTTAATATTGCATCAATATAATCACATGGAAGACGATATCTATTTTAGTTTAGTAAGCTTGTACTTCAGACATTATGATTAGTTTTCCAAATTATGATATCATAAAATAAAGTTGCCACCCGGTTACAAGTGACATTGTGCAATTTCAATATTCTTTAAAGACTTGAGCATTGTATCTGCTACAAATACAATTTTTAATGTAACATCTGAAAATAAAACTAACGTTTCTGACTAATCCATTATTAATACTGATAATGATTCTTCAGGTAGCAACTTAAGTTCAGGCTCAGGAAAAAAAAATCAAGCTTGGTTAGTAAGAACAGCATGAATAAATGATGTTTTGAGACATGCTAGTAAATGCTTCTGTTTATCTCAGGGTTTTCATTATACTAATAGGCCACTTAACTTTGTTATGTTTTTATGATGTATTCCTTTAGATGACATTTAGGGGCCTTGATGCACCTAATATTCTGATTTTGAAGCAGCTGAAAGAACAGCAGATTCTTCAGAACACCTCTGGAAAAAAAGAAAGTTGGAACTATGTTCCCTTTTCCTGTAGCTGTAAATGTTTAATTTGTGGTCAATAAAAGGTTACTGGAACAAAGCTAACCAGAACACAGGTCTTTAATCATCACCATGCCCTGAAAAATCAGCTCAGTCTTGTGATGCCTACTTCCTTATTGTTTTTAGGTCTTTGCAGCTTAACTACCTTTTACAGGGGCAGATTTCTTTGGGGATTTGAAAGTTAAATTGACTTCATTTCTCACCCCCCCCCCATTACCCCTGCCCAATCAGTACTTGTTTTGTGTCACATCAAGGAAATGAGTAGTCCTCATTTTGTTTCATAACTGCATCCAGCTCCATTTGATAGGTGTTAAACCGAAGTCTAAAGAGATCACACACAGATAAAAAGTACATTTTAATCTGATGGTTACAAAACTTGTATAATTAGGAAATCAATTTGATGACATATATGCTTGTGTATTGCAGAATGAGATTGTTACAGTGAAGCATCCACATAAAATTAAAAGCAGAAGAAGAAAATGAAAAGCCTGAGCCAGATATTGGTATAAAAAAGGAAGCTGAAGAAAAAAGAGAGACAAAGGAAAAAGAAAATAAGAGGGATTTGAAAAGGGAGAAAAAAGAAAAAGAGGATAAGAAAGAATTAAAAAATATTAAAGAAAAGAGAGAAAACAAATTAAAAGAATCCACACTGAAAGAAAAAGAAGCAAAGGAAGTAAAGGTAACTAGGTTTATTTTTCTTATATAGTACTAGAAAAGGCCAACAGGTTTCTGTGAATGATTTTGAGTAGAAAAGGTATTTTGAATATTTTACTTTACAGCTCTCATTTCATCGAAATCTTTTTCATCATTTGAAGTTTTATTTTTGCCACTTGTAATTCTAAGGGCAGGCAACTGAAATAGGAAATTGCCTCTTTAAGATGCATAGCTTAGTGGGACTTGAGAGTACAAGGGGTGCAAGAAATTTGTCCATTCTCCTCTATCCTTTGGAGAGAGAAAAGTAAAGGTGCTGTCACTGAATGTCAGTTGGTTTTTTTGTTATTGAAGAGAATACAGAAATTACAGTGATTGCCTAATTGCAGTATAATTCCAATCCCAAAATAAGGTTTGCTTATCAGATGCATTTTCATATTTTGTTCTTAGGTAAATGAAATCAAGTCTGAAAATAAAGAAAAAAATAAAAAGGTTTCATTGTTGGGTATTCCAGTTCATATTACTGCAACTAGTGAACCAGTTCCTATATCTGAAGAATCTGAAGAACTGGATCAGAAGACATTTAGTGTGGTATGTCCCTTGTTGATAACTTTTTTTACACTTGATATTCTAAATGAACACAATTTCTGATGTTCTTGATTATGCTATTAGGCTTTATAACACAGATATCTCTTGCCAATAAAAGATTAGATCTGTGAAGGTTTATTGACACTATACTAAACACAGCAGTTCTGTTTTATTGCATTCATGCAGTATAGTGAGGAGTATTTGTCTAGTTGTCTGTGCTCTAAATAGTTTTAAAATACAGACTGTGAAGATCCATCCTCAAGAATAATTCGTGGATACTGCTTCTTAAAGGACAGAAGTGAATGAATTTTAAAGCAGTTGCTGTAGTGTCTGGCTGGGCCTTATCAAGTACCTCTTTGTTCTTTGTAAGCTAACGAGAAATGAAGTTTCAAAGTTGCGCTTGAAGTATTACAGACTTGTTGCATTAGAGAGAGGAAGGAACAAATCTGTTCTGGAAGGTATATTCTTCATTATGCCATGGTCAAATGTAATCTAATTAGCATGTTTACCTTTTTAAATGGAAATTACTGCTGTGGGTTGTTGAGGCTAACTCATTTAATTTCTTGTCTAAGTTGTGACAGGTGAAACTGTGCATTTCATCTTTTTACCTTACCACTGTGACTGAATGTGATGAGTTGAGAGTTTATGGGTGAGAATTAACAGAGAGGCTAATATGGGAGACACTGTTGTGGGTGTTTACTATAGGCCACCTGATCAGGAGGAGGAAGTTGATGAGATCTTCTGTGGGCAGCTGGAAATAGCCTCACAGTCCAAGGCACTGGTTCTCCTGGGGGACTTAAACCACCCAGTTAGTTCTTGGAGGGGCAACATGGCCCAGCACACAGAGTCCAGGGAGTTCTTGCACAGCATGGAAGATAGCTTTTTGTTACAAGTGGTAGAGGAGCCAAGGAGGAAAGGTGCGCTGATGGACCTTGTACTAACAAATCAAGAGGGAATTGGTTGAAAACGGAAAGCTTGGGGGCAGCCTTAGCTGTAGCGATTATGAGATGGTGGATCCTGCCTGGGGGAAGCAAAACAGTAAGCAGAATTCGAACCTTAAACTTCCTGAGAGCTAACAGCAGTTTCTTCGAAGACCTGCTTAGAGGAATCCCATGGGATAGGGCTCTAGAAGAGAAGGGAGTCCAAGAGAGATGGTTGATATTTAAACACCACTTCCTCCAAGCTCAAGACCAGTGTATACCCACGATGAAGAAATCAAGCAAAGGGGGGAGGAGACCTGCATGGATGAGCAGGGAGCTCCTAGTTAATCTCAAATAGGAGAAAGAAATTTATGAGAAGTGGAAAAAGGGATAGGCCACGTGAGAGGACTATAGGAACGTCATCAGTGTATGCAGGGATATGACAAGGAAGGCCAAGGCCCACTTAAAACTGAGCCTGGCAAAGGACATCAAGGGCAACAAGAAGGGCTTCTACAAGTATATCAGCAGCAAAAGGAAGATGAGGGAGAATGGGGGGCCACTGCTAAATCAGATGGGTGTCCTAGTAACAAAAGACACAGAAAAGGCCGCCTTACTGAATGCTGCCTTTGCTTCAGTCTTTACTGCTGAGGATGGCTCTCAGGAGTCCCAGAAATCAGAGGTAAGAAAAAAGGCTGGAGAAAGGAAGACTGATCTGGGAGTATTGGTAGATGATAAGTTGACTGAGCCTGTAGTGTGTCCATGTGGCCAGGAAGACCAATGGTATCCTGAGGTGCCTTGGAAGGAGTGTGTCCAGTAAGTTGAGTGAGGTGGTCATTCCCCTCTGCTCAACCCTTGTGAGGCCACATCTGGAGTACTGTGTTCAGTTCTGGACTCTTCAGTACAAGAAAGACGAGGAGCTACTGGAGAGGGTCCAGTGGAGGGCCGCAAAGATATTCAGGGGTCTGGAGCATCTTTCTTAGGAGGAGAGATTGTGGGAGCTAGGTCTGTTTCAGTTAAGAGAAGACTGAGAGGGGGTCTCGTATCTCAAAGGTGGGTGCCAGGAGGATGGTGCCCAGTGAAAGGATGAGGAGCAATGGCCATAAACTACAACACAGAAAGTTTCACCTCAACATGAGGAAGAACTTCTTTACATTGAGGGTGGCAGAGCACTGAAACAGGCTGCCCCGGGGCCTTGTGGATTCTCCCTCTCTTTAGACATTCAAAATTATTTTGGATGTGTTCCTGTGTAACCTGCTCTAGGTGGCCTTGCTGTGGGAAGTGGGTTGGACTAGATGATTTCCAGATGTCTCTTCCAGCCCTAATGATTCTGTGAAAGGTATTGCCAAGTAAGTGTCTATAATTTAAAATCTGCTAACTGGTTTATCTGCATTTACTATTAGCATGTTTGAATTTGTGTGAAAATTCAAGAATGCACATATGAAATATATCTATGGGTACATCTGTGTTGTCATCACCGTTACTAATTTAGGCACAGCTAAAGTAAATTTATCCTATATATCTCAGTCCTGAAGGAGCTGGTAAATGAAGTTGCTAAGCCAGTGTCCATCATATTTGAAAAATCATGGCAGTCAGGTGACGTTCCCGACAACTGGAAAAAGGGAAATATAACCCCCATTTTCAAGAAAGGGAAAATGTAGACCAGTCAGTCTCACATCTGTGCCTGTCAAAATCTTGGAGCAGATTCTCCTAGAAGGCATGCTATCGCACATGAAAAAAACAAGGTGGTTGGTGACAGCCTACATGGCTTCATTAAAGGGAAATCCTGTCTGACCAATTTGGTGGCCTTTTATGGCAGGGCTACGGAACTGATGGACAGGGGTAGAGCAGATGATGTCATCTACCTGGACTTGTGTAAAGCGTTCGACACTGTCTAATTGAGAGACATCAATTTGATAAATGGACCACTCAGTGGATAAAGAACTTGCTGGATGGCTGCATGCAAAGAGCTGTGGTCAGTGGATCAATGTCCAGCTGGAGGCCAGTAATATGAGCTGGCAGTGTGTGCTCGCAGCCCAGAAAGCCAATTGTATCCTGGGCTGCATCAAAAGGAGCGTGACCAGAAGGTTGAACAAGGTGATTCTACCCCTCTGCTCTGATCTCGTGAGACCTCACTTGGAGTATTGTGTACAGTTCTGGTGTCCTCAGTATAAGAAGGACATGGAACTGTTGGAACAAGTCCAGAGGAGGGCCACAAGGATGATCAGGGGACAGGAGCACCTCCTGTATGAAGACAGGCTGAGAAAGTTGAGGCTGTTCAGCCTGGAGAAGAGAAGGCTGCGTGGAGACCTCATAGCAGCCTTCCAGTATCTGAAGGGGGCCTATAGGGATGCTGGGGAGGGACTCTTAATTAGGGACTGTAGTGATAGGACACAGGGTAATGGGTTCAAACTTAAACAGGGGAAGTTCAGGTCAGATGTAAGGAAGAAGGTCTTTACTGTGAGACTGGTGAAGGACTGGAATGGGTTGCCCAAGGAAGTTGTGCTGCAGTTAAGCAAGCCAAGCCATTAAAGCCTCTCTGGTATGGAGGATGATGGCTGAAGTACAAATACAGGGAGGCCTGGCAGCTTGACTATATCACATACCCACCAACCCTCCAAGGCAAGCGCCATGTGCTTACCATGGTGGAAGCAACCACCAGATGGCTAGAAACATATGCTGTGCCCCACGCCACTGCCTGAAACACTATCCTGGGCCTTGAGAAACAGTTCTTGTGGCGACACAGCACCCCTGAGAAAATTGAGTCAGACACTGGGACTCATTTCCAGAATAACCTCATAGACCCTTGGGCCAAAGAGCACAGTATTGTGTGGGTATATCACTTCCCCTATCATGCACCAGCCTCTGGGAAAATCAAATGATACAATGGACTGTTAAAGCCTATACAGAGCAATGTGTTGTGGGATCTTCAAAAATATGAATATCCATTTAGCAAAAGCCCCCTGGTTAGTCAACACTAGAGGATCTGCCAACTGGGCTGGCCCAGCCCAATCAAAACTATTGCATATTGTAGAGGGGAATAAAGTTCCTGTGGTGCATGTGAAGAACATGCTAGGGAAAATAGTTTGGGTTATTTCTGCTTCAGGCAAAGGCAAACCCATTGGTGGGATTGCTTTTGCTCAGGGACCTGGGTGTTACTTGAGTAATGCAGGAGGATGAAGAAGGCCAGTATATACTTTAAGGGGATTTGATTTACGTGAAAATAGCCACTGAATTTAACTATGTGATGTTAATTACTTTGTATTACTACATATTGTCACTTTGGCTATATGTCTGTTGTGGCTCTATGTCCATCACCACAGTCAGCACCTCACAAAGCCCTTTTTTCCTACTCTGGATTTAAGGATCTGAACTCGGCTCCTTTTTTATCTCCATATTAAAGAATGAACTTTAATTAAACTGTACAAGCACAGTGGTAATGGAATCAGAACTGGGTTCAGCATGCAACAATCCAGCACCTCACACCACCTTTCCTGCCCTGAAAGACTGTTATAATAGATGGAGCCTGAGATCATGGACTATATGTGCTCAACGTACTTTATTAGGGATAGTCCATGGACTAAGGAAATATCTGTATGTTTATATATGTATCTATCAAAAGGCAGGAAAGTTGATGGTTTTCTGGCATGACGTCAATGATATGGAATAAGAGATAGATACTGTCCTGGTTTCAGCTGCAATAGAGTTAATTTTATTTTTTGTAGCTGGTACAGTGCCGTGTCTTGGCTTTAGTCTGGGAATAATGCTGATAACACACTGATGTTTTAATTGTTGCTGTGTAGCACTTGCCCTGATCAAAGACTTTTCAAGTCTGTCATGCTCTGCCAGCGAGGAGGGACACAAGAAGCCCAGAGGAAGCAGAGACAAGACACCTGACCCAAATTAGTCAAAGGGATATTCCATACTGTGGCACATCATGCTCAGTATATAAATTAGGGAATGTTATGTGGAAGGGAGTGATCACTGCTCGGGTCAGGCTGGGTATCGGTTGGTGAGTGGTGAGCAACTGTATTGTGCATTACTTGTGATTTCTGAGCTTTCATTTCTTTTTTTTTTCCTACTACTGTCATTGTTGTCATTATTGGTATTCTTTCTATTATCACTGTATTTTATTTTACTTATTAAACTGTTCTTATCTCAATCTGCAGGTTTTCAGTTCTTTACATTCTTTATACTTTCAGGAGAGATTATTTCAGGAAAGGGTACTTCAAAGACCCAAAAGGGTATCAATGTGCTTTTGGTATAGCTGCCTTGGAGATGGAGGAAATTAAGCAGCTGTCCACATTGCATAGTCTCTCAAAGGACCCTTCTGTTGTTGGGTTCCTGAAGGTCAAAGAACACAGCAGTGCACTGGTGGCAATATCGCACCAACCAAGACTTCCTGATTTGCTTCCATAAGCTGATCTGTAGACAGGAGAGCCAAGTAGTGATCAGCAGGACCTCCTCACCCTTTAATAGCCCCATATGGCCAGTGCAAAAGTCAAATGGAGACTAACAGTAGACTGTTGTGGCCTGAATGAAGTCATGCCACTGCTGAGTGCTGCTGTACCAGACTTTCTAGAACTTCAGTATGAACTGGAGTCAAAGGCAGCTAAGGGGTATGCCACAAGTGATATCGCCAATTCATTTTTCTCAATCCATTTGGCCATATTTTGCTTTTACTTGGAGGGGTGTTCAGTACTCAGGGGGAAGCTCCGGAATATGTGCAATAACTTGTTGACATCATTGTGTGAGGTGATACAGCTGAAGTTTTTGAGAAAGAGAATAAAATAATCCAAATGCTTCTGAAAGCCATTTTTTCTATAAAACAAAGTAATGTCAGGGGACCTGCACAGGTCATCCAGTTTTTACTAAGAAAATGACAAGATGGACAACATCAGATCCCAGTAGCTGTGATCAACAAAATAACAGCAATGTCTCCACCAACTAATATGAAAGAAACACAAGCTTTCTTAGGTATTGGGGGGTTCTGGTTAATGCGCATCCCAAATTACAGTCTGATTGTAAGCCCTCTCTATAACCTGACAGAAGAAGAACAGTTTCAAATGGGGTACTGAGTAATAACAGGCCTTTGAAAAAATGAATTGAGAGATAGTTCATGCAGTAGCCCTTGGAAAGTTCCTGACAGTTCAAGATGTGAAAAATATGCTCTACACTGCAGCTAGGGAGAATGGTCCTATCTGGAGCTTCTGGCAGAAAGCACCAAGGGAGACTCTAGGTCTTTGGAGCTGGAGATACAGAGGATGGCCCACTATATTCCAACTGAAAAGATATATTGGCAGAATATGAAGGGGTTTGAGAAGCTTTGGAAGTGACTGGCATGGCACCATAGCTCCTATGGACTGGCCAGAAGGCAAAGCTTATAGAATGTTACCAGAGGAGGAGGTGACACTTGCTGAGGAGGCCTCACTGCACAACAAACTGACAGAAAGTTAGAAGCAATGTGCCTTGATTACTGATGGGTCCTGCCATATTGTAGGAAAATATAAGAGACAAAATGTGGCTGTATGGAGTCCCCTATGACAAGTTGCAGAAACTGCTGAAGGAGAGGGTGAATTGAGTCAGTTTGCCAAGGTGAAAGCCATCCAGCTGGCCTTGGAGATTGCTGAATGAGAAAAATGGCCAGTGCTTTATCTCTATACCAGCTCATGGATGGTGGCAAATGCCCTGTGGGGGTGGTTGCAGCAATGGAATCAGAGGAACTGGCAATGCAGAGGTAAACCCATCTGGGCTTCTGCACTGTGGCAAGATATCACTGCCCCGGTGCAGAACCTGGTGGTGAATGTATGCCACATGGATGTACCCAAGAGTTGGGCCACTGAGGGACATCAGAACAACCAACAGCTGGATCCGGCTGCTAAGATTGAAGTGGCTCAGATGGATTTAAATTGGCAACATAAGGGTGAAATATTTTTAGCCCTGTGGGCCCATGACACTTCAGGCCATCAGGGCAGAGATGCAACATACAGATGGGCCTGTGATCGAGGGGTGGACTTAACAATGGACACTATTGGCTAGGTTATTCATGAATTTGAAGCGTGCTGCAATTAAGCAAGCCGAGCAGCTAAAGCCTCTCTGGTATGGAGGACAATGGCTGAAGAACAAATATGGGGAGGCCTGGCAGATTGACTATATCACACTCCCACCAACCCACCAAGGCAAGTACCATGTGCTTACCATGGTGGAAGCAACCACCAGGTTGCTGGAAACATACGCTGTGCCCTACGCCACTGCCCGGAACACTATCCTGGGCCTTGAGAAACAAGTCTTATGGTGACATGGCACCCCAGAAAGAATTGAGTCAGATAATGGGACTCATTTCCAGAATAACCTCATGGACGCTTGGGCCAAAGAGCATGGCCTTGAGTGGTTATATCCAATCCCCTATCTTGCACCAGCCTCTGGGAAAATCAAATTGTGCAATGGGCTGTTAAAAACTACACTGAGAGCAATGTGTGGTGGGACTTTCAAACACTGGAATACACATTTAGCAAAAGTCAACACTAGGGGATATGTCAACAGTTCTGACACCGCTCAATCAAAACTTTTGCATACCTTAGGGGAGGGGGTAAAGTTCCTCTAGTGTATGCAAAGAATCTGCTGAAGAAAAGAGTCAGGCTTATTCCTGCCTTGGGCAAAGGCAGACCCACTTATGGATTGCTTTTACTCAAAGACCTGGTTGCACTTGGTGGTTAATGCAGGAGGATGGCTAAGTCCAATGTGGGATTTAATCTAGGGTGAAAATAGCCAGTGAACTGGACTGTATACTGCTGTATGACATTGGATATTGTCGCTTCCATGGTGGCTATGCACCCATCTCCACCACTCTGGATTTGAGTATCTGAACCTGACTCCCTTTTGATCACTATATTAATGAAGAATGAACTTTGACAAAACTGGACAAATGCAGCGGTGATGGAATTGGAACAAGCTTTAGCATGCAACAATCCAGCACCACACACCATCCATCTTTTCTGCCCAGAAAGACTTTTACTGCAGATGGAGCCCCAAGTTGTGGACTGAATGAAAGCAGCGAACTTTTGTAGGGATGTTCCATAGACTAAGGGAATGTTATCTGTGTGTGTACGTATATCTCTGTCTAAAGACAGGAAAGGTGATTGTGGAAAGTGTGAGACCTGGCCTGACATGACTGCTATGGAGTAAGGGGTGGACACTCTCCTGGTTTGTGCTGTGATAAGGTTAATTTTCTTCCTATTAGCTGGTACAGTGCTGTGTTTTGGCTTTAGTCTGAAAATAATGCTGATAACACACCGATGGTTATTGGTTTTTATGCCAATAACACACTGCTGCTTATTGGGTTTTTTTCCTTTCCCCTTTTAGCTTTAGATTCTCTCCCCTTGTTATTTTCATTAGTAGTAGTAGTAGTATATTGCACTTTAATTATTAAACTGTTCTTATCTCAGTCTGCATGTTTTAAATTATTTCAGTTCTCCTCCCCATCCCACAAAGGGAGGGGGGAAGTGCAGGGGGTGAATGAGCAGCTGCACAGTACTCAGTTGCCAGCTTCATTTAAACAACAACAATCTACTTAAAATATATTTAATATTCTCATACTTAATCCTTACACTGATTTTGTATCACTTTCAATATCCTGAAAAGTGAAATAAGTCTTGCCCTATATACTTGTGTTGAAAATTGAAGCCATGATTGTAAAACCTATAGTAATTCCTTTCCCTGAGAAAATCTTTTATATTAAAGTAGTGCTTTCTTAAATCTTTTATAGTTCTTGCATACAATCTAATGCTTTCATATAGGAGTGAATTTTCAACTGGATTTAAATTGCTAATTTTTCTAACTGTAACCTTGTAGTACAATTAAAAGAGCTGTTAGCAAAGACTTGTTTTGCATTTGGCTTACAACAGTACTGTCTTTGCCTGTATAAATAGCACAGTAAGAGTGGGTCATGTTTTACAGTTTTTATTATAATTTGTTTTCCTTTGAATTAAAGTATTCCTTATATTTTATAGTGCAAAGAAAGAATGAGGCCTGTCAAAGCAGCATTGAAGCAACTGGATAGACCAGAGAAAGGCCTTTCTGAAAGGGAACAGCTTGAGCATACTAGACAGTGCCTAATAAAAATTGGGGACCACATTACTGAATGTCTAAAGGAGTACACAAATCCTGAACAAATTAAACAATGGAGGAAGTAAGTTATTCTGTATTATTTTTCTTGAAAAAGGAAAATCCATAATAGCTTCTATTAAGCAGAATATTTTAAAATTATTTCTCTTGTTTCTTCTTCTCCTTCCTTGTATTTTTCTGTTGTATTAAATAAGGACTTATAAAAAGATAGCTCCACCTTTTAATGGATTCACTTTTTCATACTTGTATAGCAATGCATTTTGTCCAGTAGGTGGAGTCATCTTAAAACCAAAAGCAAACAGAAAATAACTGTATTTAGAGTATATTTAATGTTTTGTGGAAAAGAGTATTTATCATTAAAGAATCTGGCTTTTTCAGCTTTGAAGTTTGTTTTGTTTTGGGTTTTTATTCATGCTAAAAATATGCCATTATAAATTTGTGTGTTGAAGCTTGAATGATTTTGAGGTGCAAAATCCTTTATTATTTTTAAAAATATACTCTAAAATGCAAACAGACATTAACTATGTCTTTATAACAAAACATTTAGCATACCATACACAGAGATATATTATTTTAAAATGAAAGAAGAGTTTTAAGTGTTCTTGTGCATTTGTGAGGTGATAACTTCAGAAAGAAACAAGGAAAATGTTGGTTTATAAACTTGTTATATTTTGTTGGTATGTTCTTAATTCAGCTTGAGTTAGTTTTATGATAATGTGCACTTTAAACCTCTATGGTTACAAATCTACCCTGCACTTCTATATATGACAGTGAAATGCTTAATTTCCTTGCAGACTGTTTTTAACATAGAATATTTCCGCTGTTTGTACTTGCTTTACTTCAAAATATTAGGATGGACTGAAATACAAAAACAATATCCATGTCTTAAAGACACCTTGATAAACATATTTTTTTTAATGTGGAAATCCATAGTACAGCAGCTATAATATTAACTCATAATACTGCTACAGTACCATATAAATATTATTAAAATATGTATTTCATCTTTCTAATAAGACATAGAATTTAGTAAAGGTTTTCATTTTATATTTCTTATGCAGATGTCATTGTCACACCATTGGCTGGTTGTGTCAAATTTTGCAAACCTCTAGGCCAAAGCTATAATGTTTTGTCCTGGGTTCGGGAGTAGCAGTCATTTATTCTTCTTCTTAGTAGCTGGTGCAGAGCTGTGCTTTTGACTTTCGGCCTGGGAACAGCGCTGATAATACCGATGTTTTTAGTTACTGCTCAAATGTTTAGTCTGACCAAGGACTTTGTGAGTCTCGTGCTCTGCCAGGGAAGAGGGGAAACTGGGAGGAAGCAGAGACAGGAAACCTGACCCAAAGTAGCCAAAGAGGTATTCCATACCACAGCATGTCATGCCCAAGATGTAACTGAGAGTTACCTGGAAGGGCTAGTTCACTGCTTGGTTGGGCTGGGTATTGACGTGTGGTATTTTATGCTCTTCCCTTGTTAATTCCCTTATCATTATTATTACTGGAAGTAGCAGTAGTGGGTTTGTGTTATACTTTAGTTACTGGGCTGTTCTTATCTCAGCCCATGGGAGTTTCAGTTCTCCTCCCCATCCCTCTGGGAGTGGGGCGTGGGTGGAGAAATGGGGGGAGTGAGCAAGTGGGCTGCGTGGGTTACTGACTGCAATTAAACCACAACAGTTCTTTTTGGCACCCAACATGGGGCGATAATGGTACCCCAAGCTAGCCAAAGCGATATTCCATACCACAGCACGTCATGCCCCATTATATAAACTTAGGGAGTTACCTGAAAGGCCAGATCACTGCTCGGGTCAGACTGGGTAGTGGTTGGCGTGTGGTGAGCAATTGTATTCTCTCCCCTTGTTATTTCCCTTGTCATTATTATTATTATTGGCAGTAGTAGTAGTGGTTTTGTATTATGCCTTAGTTACTGGACTGGTCTTATCTCAACCCGTGGGAGTTACATTCTTTCAAATCTCCTCCCCATCCCTCCTTTAGTGGAGGAAGGAAGAAAAGCGGGAAGTGAATGAGCAGCCATGTGGTTCTGAGTTACCAGCTGGGCTTTAACAATGACAGTTCTTTTTTTGGTGCCCAATGTGGAGCATGAAAGGTTGAGGTAACAATAGATCTGAACAGTGTTTCTAATCATATCTGTGATAAGCATTCATTGTTTCAGATTAATAGTCACTCATCATAATGCTGATTTATTGGCTCTCAAAGTTGTTGTTCCTGATCTCACAGTTTCAGTATGTTGTACCTTACTTGCAGCTTGTATTTGCTGTGTTAGTGTTTCTCAGGTGGGGGGCTTGGGCTTAGGTTCTTGTCTCATTGTACTTTATGGTAATGACTTGTAATACAATAGAATCATTGATCATGAAACTGATATGGTTTATGTTCCCAGTGTGGTTACCACCTCTATACTTTGGGAGGTATATAATAGAAGTGCTTAGCAATTGCACATTTTTTTCTCCTTCTCGGGTGGTCAACCTGTGAAGGAGAAATTCTCTTACCCTCCCAGCCCCCACCCCCCAAGACCGTTTGCAGCATCATTTGAGAGTTTTGATGTTTTTGAATGGCCTTTACATACCCTTGAGACCTGTTTCCTGATTGTGATGGAGATCACCATGTTGGCACACATACAGAGTGTGTTTTGCCCACGAACATTTTGTCTGGTCCTGAGAATTAAGCAGAGTCTGGTTTGGGTCTTGACTGGGGTTAAGCGACGATATAGGAGGACCAAGAGATTTTCCTCAAGGATGGACAGCCATTAGTGGCAGGGTGTGTGGGATAGTATGGGCAAGTATCTAGGTCAGTGGGCTCCTTCAGTGCTTTGGAATTTCACCACTGAACAAGTGCAAAATCAAATCCAAAATCCAAGGCCTATGCTTACAGGGCCTTGTTCAATGCTTTCCAGCACCTTCAAAAGGAAAAAAAATGTCCCTGGATCTGAGGGCAAAGAAACAGTCAGCGCACCTACTCCAGCTCCAAGTACAGCAGTTACACCAACCCCAGCAACAAGTACAGTAGCTACCCAAACTTTGACCGCAACAGACAGTGCAGCTACTCCAGATCCAAGCACAGAAGCTACACCATCCCCAGCAACAAGTACAGTCGCTACTCAAACCACAGTGATAATCACTGCACCTAAACCAGAGGACCAATTCATACCAATATTGGTTGCCCCTGTACACCAGAGAAAAAACAAAAAAGAGGCAAGAAAGATGAAGCAAGGTGAAGAAACAATGTACTTGCCACCCGGGACAGCATCTGATCAGGAATCATCATCACATGACAAAAAAAAAGAAGAAGAAGTGACTTCTAGACCTCAGACCTCAACCGAGCTACGGAATATGTGAAAAGATTTTACCCGTCAACCAGGGGAGCACATCATCACATGGTTGTTCCAATGCTGGGACAATGGAGCCAAGTCACGAACTAGAAGGTAGGGAAGCCAAGCAGCTGGGATCACTTTGCTAGAGAAGGGGGAATCGACAACTCAAGTGCAAGAGAAAACAGTCCCTCAGCCTTGGGTGGCAGCTCGTGGCAGCTCTTGGCAGCTATAAAAGAAAGGTTTCCATACAAGGACGATGTTATGTGTCGTTTGGCCAAGTGGACTACTATAGACAAAGGCATCCAGTCTCTGAGGGAATCAGCCGTTGTAGAGATGATCTATCACATCAAGCTGAATAACGGGGATATACCCATAGATTCAGATGAAGTCGAATGTACATGTCCCATGTGGCGAAAACTTACACGGAATGCACCGTCATCATATGTCCATTCATTGGCAACAGTAACCTGGAATGACATAGTACCACTACCAGTGGATGAAATGCTTCATCAACTCTGAGATTTCGAAGACAATCTCACCCCTTCCATCATCTCAGCTGTAGAAAAACTGTCCCAGGATCTCAAACAATTGAGAGACAATCTATCTGATCAATCCAGCTCCTCACATCTACCAACACACGTTTCAGCTATTAACAAAAGGGGTCCTACTTTTCGAGAGAGAAGATACAGGAGGTAGGTGACACGGGCCACCTTATGGTTTAACCTGCAGGATCACAGAGAAGACATGACAAGGTGGGATGGAAAACCTACCTCAGGTCTGGAGGAATGGGTGCATGAACTGAAGAGGAGAACAAAGGTTGAGGCTGATCATCCCATGAAAGCTGCATCTTCAGTCTCTGGTGAGCAGTTTCCCAGATGGAGTGGAAGTGTTGATTTTACTCCTGTGATAAAGACTAATCCCTGTCAAGAAGATGTAAGTGACCAATGTGGTAATGACTATTAGAGGGGACCTGCCTCCAGCTAGGCAGAGGTAAGGGACAGTCAGATTTACTGGACTGTGTGGGTCAGATGGCCTGGCACATCAGTCCCACAGAAGTATAAGGCTCTAGTAGATACTGGTGCACAGTGTACCCTGATGCCATCGAGCTGTCAAGGGGTGGAACCCATCTATATTTCTGGAGTGACAGGAGGATCCCAAGAGTTGACTGTACTGAAAGCTGAAATCAGCCTGACTGGGAGTAAGTGGGAAAAGCACCCCACTGTGACTGGTCCACAGGCTACATGCATCCTCGGCATAGACTACCTCAGGAGAGGGTACTTCAAAGACCCAAAAGGGTACTGGTGGGCTTTTGGTATTGCTGCTTTGGAGACTGAGGAAACTCAGCAGCTGTCCACCTTGCCTGGTCTCTCAGAAGATCCTTCTGTTGTGGGGTTGCTGAAGGTTGAAGAACAACAAGTGCTAATTGCGACCACAACAGTGCACCGGCGGCAATATTGCACCAACAGAGACTCTCCGATTCCCATCCATCAGCTGATCCATAGACTGGGGAGTCAGGGAGGGATCAGCAGGACCCGCTCACCCATTAATAGCCCCATATGGCCAGTGCAGAAGTCTAATGGAGAGTGGAGACTAACAATAACTATCATGGCCTGAATGAAGTCGCCACCATTGAGTGCTGCAATACTAGACATGCTAGAACTTCAGTATGAACTGGAGTCAAAGGCAGCCAAGTGATATGCCACGATTGTTATTACCAATACATTTTTCTCAATTCCTTTGGCAACAGAGTGCAGGCCACAGTTTGCTTTTACTTGGAGGGGTGTCTGCCCCAGGGCTGGAAACACAGCCCTACAATTTGCCATGGACTGGTCCAGACCGCATTGGAACAGGGGCAAGCTCCAGAACACCTGCAATACATTGATGACATTATCGTGTCAGGCAATACAGCGAAAGAAGTTTTGATTAAGGGAGGAAAATAATCCAAATCCTGCTGAAAGCCATTTTTGCCATAAAAATCATAATGGAAAATTTGGGGGATAAAATGGCAAGATAGACATCACCAAATCCCCACAGATGTGATCAACAAGATAACAGCAATGTCTTCACCAACTAATAAGAAAGAAACATAAGCTTTCTTAGGTGCTGTGGGGTTCTGGAGACTGCACATCCCAAAGTACAGTTTGATTGTAAGCCCTATTTAGTAGTATTCTGTAGTCTTTTAAGCACTCCAGCTTTAAACTTTGCTAAAAGAATTCTAGACCTTAGATCTGGTATTGTCTTTAAGAGTTGATTTTTTTTTCATTTCTTCTTTCATAGCATAGATTAGGATAAAAGTTTTGTCAGGCTATTTCCATCCTCTTTCAGATTTCTCATTTGGTTTCAAATGCTTTGACCAGGCTTTGGAATTCTGTAGAAAAATCCTGGCACTGATATCTAGGAAATGAGGAATGTAGGTCAAATTTCATACACTTCAAGATTTCAAGTTTGGAAGAATCTTTACTGAGTTGTACTCAAGTTTTCTGTCATATTTCAAACTCTCAAAAGAATTGCACAAGAAATTGAACATTATGTTTTTATGCAATTGCACAAATAATTCTATTAACAGAATGCAACTTTTCATGCACTTTGCATTCTGCAGTCATTGTAATAAATATTAGAAAATGACAAATTATTAAAGGAATTAATTTCTCAAATGCTTGAAATACAGCTAAGTACTATTTGCTGTGCAGCTAGGTAATTGTCAAGGTCTGACTGGATAAAACTAAGTGTCAGAAATAATTTGTTCATGATCCCCAGAGTGAAATTAAGGCACAAACGAGGTCAAGTACCGCAATCAGTCAATTTGTTTATTATAAAAAGATAACTATTATAAAAATATTATTATTAAAAATAGAATTATTTACTAGCAATAGGACAGTTTGGAAAAAAGGATAGAAATTAAGCAAGCATTTGGAACAGATAGTGCAGAGAGATAGTCAAAACCATGGATCCAGTGGTGTCCTGAGGATCCATAGTCATCCTTAGTGAGTGGCTGCTCTGGTGATTACCTTTGTCCCCTTTTATTATGTGTTAGGGGGAAGTACATACTTCACATTCCTGGTTGATCGCACACAATGGACAGTGGAATGTGATCTCAGTTACTCACACCAATAATGGATGGTGGAGTCTTATCCCAGTTCCTCACACAGCAATCTTTGAGACAACAGACAGTGGAATGTGATCTCAGTTCAGTCTCTTACAGTAATATTCAGTGTATCAGACTTTATAATAATTTCAGTTTACTGAAGTACTGTTGAAATAGTTAAGTCCATGTTCTGTTGTATAATACAATAAAAACTAATATATGGAAGAATTATAACCTCTCTTTTCTTTTTCCTCAGAAACTTGTGGATTTTTGTCTCTAAGTTTACAGAATTTGATGCCAGAAAGCTGCACAAGCTGTATAAACATGCAATCAAAAAACGTCAAGAATCTCGGGTAACACTTTCAAGCTCTCTAAATATACAAATATATATTTTAAGTTTATAATTGTGAGAAAGTTGGGGCTGTTCAGCCTGGAGAAGAGAAGGCTGCGTGGAGACCTCATAGCAGCCTTCCAGTATCTGAAGGGGGCATATAGGGATGCTGGGGGTGGACTCTTCATTAGAGACTGTAGTGGTAGGACAAGGGGTAATGGGTTAAAACTTAAACAGGGGAAGTTTAGATTGCATATAAGGAGGACATTCTTTCCTGTTAGGGTAGTGAGGCACTGGAATAGGTTGTCCAGGGAGGTTGTGAATGCTCCATCCCTGGCAGTGTTCAAGGCCCTGTTGGACGAGGCCTTGGGTAATATGGTTTAGAGCGAGGTGTCCCTGCCCATGGCAGGGGGGTTGGAACTTGATGATCTTAAGGTCCTTTCCAACCCTAACTATTCTATGATTCTATGATTCTATGATTGAGTACACTCAGTACATTTGAAGTGTATTCTACTGTATAGTAAACTAGTCTGTTTCTTAGGACATTTTCTGAAGAATTCAGATGCAACTTTGGGATTTATCAATGACAATTTTCATATTTGTCTCTTTTAGCAACACAGTGACCAGAATATTAGCAGCAATGTGAGTACATGTCTAATTAGAAATCCAGGTAAGAAATTTTGAGCACATTATTGTGCTGGATATCTTAAATGATGGTATGGAAAATGAAAGAAGCTTAAAACTGTCTCCTAGAACTCCCATATTGCTGAATATCATAGGGATAGCTCGACTTAGTGTAATTTCACTCGTTTGCTGATGAAATACAGCTGAGCACAGATTGAGCTTGGTACTTACTGATTTTAGTAGAAAGTTATTTGGCCATTCTTTTTTTTGTATTTAATTTTGATGAGAGAGAATGGCCAACTCAACACTTCTTGGAGGTTCTGTACCTTTTTGTAGCAGTTGTAATGTCACCATATCATAAGAAAGATATTCCCTGATGACATGGTTAGCAACCATTTATATGGGATGTCTTTTACTGTTGACAATAATACTGTTTTTCTATGCTCCCACACTTGCCTTCTTATAATACTTGGTTGTATATCATGTTATGTAAAACCTTGAGTATGTTATCATGGGTTTAAAATTAGTATAATGTATTTTAGTAATGCCACTAAAAACCTTTCATCAACAAGGTGTACCTCTAAAACTGATGCGAGGACTATCTCTCCTTAGAGAGGAACTTCCTACTATTCTGTTTAAAATTGCTCTACTAGAGCACCTGGTCTCTATTCACTGCTCATTTGGACCTCTCCAGTTTGTAAGGTGGAAAATTATAGTGTTTCAACCCTACATATCTATATTTCTAGCTTGCTTGCCTTCTATTTACTTCTGAGGTTTCATTCAGTTCACTCACATTAGTGCATCCATCTTTCTATTATTTAGATATTGTTTTTCTCAAATTATAATTCCGCTTTCACATTGCTTTAAATCTGACGGGTAGAAGTGCTGTTTGAATTGGTAAAGAAAAAAAATGTATTGTGTATGAGACTTCCTTATAACCTCTGCTTTATTAAACAGGTGTTGAAAGACTGAAAGAAAATACAAACCATGATGACAGCAGCAGGGACAGTTATTCTTCTGATAGACCTTTGCCACAATACCATGATCATCATAAGGACAGGCATCAGCAAGATGCTCATAAGAAAAGTGACTCTAGGAAAAGGTCCTATTCATCCTTCAGCAATGGAAAAGACCACAGAGACTGGGATCACTATAAACAAGACAGCAGGTAAATTGCTTCAGCAATTGTAAAATCTGTTAAGAATTCCCTTCCTAGTTTTGCAGTATGCTTGTAGTAAGTACCAGAGTACCATTTCTGAGTAATGCAGAATTGCAAATAAATTTCTGTAATGCAATTTTACTTAATTGACATAATTGTAGTTCTTACTATGTGTTCAGTCATACTAATATAAGTAAATCTTTTCAGATACTATAGTGATAGTAAGCATAGAAAGTTGGATGACCACAGGAGCAGAGATCACAGGTCAAACCTGGAAGGAAATTTAAAAGACAGTCGGCCTCATTCAGATCACCGTTCCCATTCAGACCACAGGATACTTTCAGATCACCGTTCCACTTCAGAGTACAGCCATCATAAATTTTCCAGAGATTATAGGTACCACTTAGACTGGCAAATGGACCACAGAGCTTCTGGTAGTGGCCCAAAGTCACCATTAGGTCAGAGGTCTCCTTATGGTTCAAGGTCTCCTTTAGGACACAGATCTCCATTTGAGCACTCGTCAGATCATAAAAGTACACCTGAACATACATGGAGTAGCCAGAGAACTTAACAAAGACTGCCATTTTTTTGATCTTCTTTTAGCCATATGCAATAAGATACACAGTGACATGAAAGCCTTACATGACTTGAAAGACATGGGCTGGATATTCTGTCAGTAGCAGTATTGTCACTTCTTTCCAGAATGCATTATCTATTATCCCAACAATTGAAAAATATTTTTGTATTTAAAGTTTATGCTGCACATGTGGCACTTCTTTTCCTTTTTCTTTTCCCCTCTTTAAGAAATGGAAAATGTTTACTTTTACTGGGACCTCAACACTGCCCCATTCAGACTGGATCTTATAAGACTGTTTTTAGGCTGAGCACATTTCAATTTATGTTTTTAAATGAATTTTTAAACACTGACCTGTAGTCATATTTCAGGAAAGAATTAAGAGTTTGTTTCGTTTTCTTAGTAAAGAGTTCTCAAGGACTTCATCTTACTTTCCAAAGCTATTTCTTTACGTTGTACACTGCAACCACGTTGCCGCTTTTCATCACAAGCTTGAATATTTAACTCCTGTACCTATAGCTGTAAAATACCCAGGATTTCTCCTGTTTGTGATCAGTTGTAATAACGCCTTTTTACAAAACAAAATAAATGGCTGAAAATTATTGCAAACTAATTGAATGAGCTTTCTTTTTTTTTCCTTGTTCCATTCCCCACCAACTCAGGCCTTGTCACAAGTATGAAACAAAGTCACAAAGTACTAACAATTTTTAATAAAATATCTTTATGAAATCACTGTTGAGAATACAAAAATGGGGAAATGCAACATTTTTATTTCATTTAATGCCCTTGTTTTATTGGATGCTTCAGATACATGTTTTGTTTTTATTTTTTTATTAAACTGTCAATATTGTGATTTGTTGTACTGAAATGGTAGGAAATATTCAGCTAAACTATCTGAAAAGTTTTTTCCAGTCCACTGGTTTTAAAGGAGTGTTTAATATCCAAGTCAGCCAAAATTTATTGAAAATATATGTTTTCCTTCTTAAAATGGGCAATAATGTCGAATCTGCTATGCAGCCAATTACTATATTAGGTTTGAATGGCTTTCTATTAAAAGAATTATTACAATGTACACTTATTGCGAGTAGCTGAGGTGAGTAGCTCGAGAGAGGACACCCTCAACACCGGAGCTGGGGGGAAGATCAGCATCCAGGAGCCTCAACTCAGAGCGGCAACAGCCACCGAAGGAGCCTCAAGTCCTCCACAGGACTTGCCCAGGAGCCAGCAGCTCAGCTGACGTTGAGCAGCTGACTCACAGGGGGCGGAGCCAGGAGGAGCGGCACCAACCCTGAGCGGTTAAAAACCTGGTCCAGGGAGCGTGAGCGACCAGGAACGCGACGAACAGAGCGGGTCAAGGCAGTTCACGCGGGATGCTGAGCACTCGCCATGTGACCAGGGCTCGGTCTGGGAGCTCTGCTCTGGCTGCCCCAGTGGTAGCCAGCGTAGGCACCCAGGGCCAATGACAGGGGAGGCTGCAGTGCAGAGCTTGGAGCTTAGAGAGTGCCTGCGCTGTCCTTGTGAGGGAAAGGTGCACAGTGGGCAGGGCTGCACTCAGTGCTCCCTGGTGGAGGTCCTCCTGCAGCAGGTGGCTGAGCTGCAGGATGCTATTAATAGGGTGCAAGATGTCAGGGTAGCTGAGAGGAAGCAGAAATGCTTGCTCCAGGCCCAAACTGAGCAGGGGCCTCAAGCTTAAACTCTAGCTCATGAAGGAAAGAAGGAGGCCATTAACCTGGGAAGTTGGGAATTAGTGACAAAAAAAACAAACGGAAAAAGGAGGAAAAGGACAATTAAAAGCAAGGGGCTTCCTCCTAAATCTATTGTCCCCACACAGAACAGCTTTACTGTCCTGCAAGAGGCTAATGAGGAAATGCACTCGCACCAGAAACAGCCAACAGATGCACTGGTAAAGAAGATCTCTACTGGTGCTGCCAGGAAAAAGCGGCAGGTCGTAGTAGTAGGGGACTCTACTTTGAAAGGGACAGAAGCACTCATCTGTCAGCCTGACGTGATCTCAAGGGAGGTGTGTTGCCTACCAGGGGCACAGATCAGGGATGCGGCAGAGATGCTGCCTGGTCTAGTAAGTCCCACTGACTATTACCTACTTCTAGTGATCCATGTGGGTGCTAGTGATATGGATAGCAGTAGCCAGGAGAACATAAAGAAGGACTACAGATCCCTGGGAGACGTGGTTAGGGGCTCTGGAGCTCAGATAGTCTTTTCATTAACACTACAGAATACAGGGGAAGACCTAAAAAAAACTAGGAGGATTAGCCAGGTTAAAAAATGGTTAAAAGGGTGGTGTCACAGTCAGGGGTTTGGGTGTCCTGAACATGGGACTCAAGTTTGTAGGCCAGATCTACCAGGGGCTGGTGGAGCTGGTCTGATAAAGAAGGGGAAGAGCAGTTTTGGTAGGAGCCTTGTTAGACTGGTCAAGGAGGCTTTAAACTAGATGTGTTCGAGGAGGGGGGCATCATTCCATCTCAACACACCCGGTCAGTTGCCAGCACCTCTAATAAATGCTCGGAGCAATGTAGATATATTCTAGTGGCTCCAGCCAATGAGCCATCTTCATTTGGAGCTCGGCTCAGATGCCTCTATGCAAATGCCCGTAGCATGGGGAAAAAACAAGAGGAATTAGAGATGTTTGCACGTCTACGGGGGTATGATATAATAGGCACTGCAGAAACATGGGGGGATGACTCCTATGACTGGAATATTGGAATGGAAGTTTACAGGCTCTTTAGAAAAGGTAAGCCTGGCAGGCGTGGAGGGGGAGTTGCCCTTTATGTTAGGGATAGGCCGGAGAGTATCTCACAGCTATGTGAGACATTAATGTGGGGATCTGTTACAGACTGCCTGATCAAGAGGAACCTGCAGATGAAGCACTCTACAGACATAGGAAAAGCCTCACACTCACAGGCCCTTGTTCTCATGGGGGACTTCAACCACCCTGACATCTTTTGGAAAGATGGTACGGCCCAGCACAAGCAATCCAGGAGGTTCCTCGATTGTGTGGAAGACAACTTCCTTCTGCAAGTAATAGAGGAGCCCACAAGGAGAGATGCCATGCTTGACCTCGTGCTCACCAACAGGGAAGGGCTCGTTGGAAATGTGGCGCCCCATGGCAGCCTTGGATGCAGCGATCGGGAGATGGTTGAATTTGAGATCCTCAGGACAGTGAGAAGAGCATGCAGGAAGCTCACTACCCTGGACTTCAAAAGAGCAGACTGGCCTCTTCAGGAACCTGCTTAGTAAGATTCCATGGGATATAGCCCTAGAGGGAAGGGGGGCCCAAGACTCTTGGATGATATTCAAGGATCACCTGCTACAAGCTCAGGAGTGTTGCATCCCAATGTGAAGGAAGTGCAGCAGTAGGGCCAGGAGACCTCCTTGAATGGATAAGGAGCTGCTGAGGAAAATTCAAATGAAAAAAGAGGCTTATAAAGAGTGGAAGCAAGGACAGGCGGCCTGGGAAGAATACAGGGATGCTGTCCAGGAAGCAAGGGACCAGGTTAGGAAAGCTAAGGCCCAGTTAGAATTAAACTTGGCTAGGGATATTAAGGATAACAGGAAGGGATTCTACAGGTACATAGCAAATAAAAAACAGACTAGGGACAACATAGGCTCCCTCAGGAAGCTCTCAGGATCACTGGCTACGCAGGATTTGGAGAAGGCTGAGGTTCTGAATGACTTCTTTACCTTGGTCTTCACTGGCAAAGGCTCTGACCACACCACCCAAGTCTTGGAAGGTAGACTCAGGGACTGTGAGAATGAAGACTTTGGGCCCACTGTAGGAGAGGAAATGGTTCGAGACCATCTTAAAAATCTGAACATGCACAAGTCCATGGGTCCTGATGAAATCCATCCGCGGGTCCTGAAAGAGCTGGTGAATGAAGTTTCTAAGCCGCTAGCCATCATATTTGAGAAATCAGGGCAGTAAGTTGAAGTTCCCGAGGACTGGAAAAAGGGAAATATAACCCCCATTTTCAAGAAGGGGAAAATGGATGACCCGGGGAATTACAGACCAGTCAGTCTCACCTCTGTACATGGCAAAATCTTGGAGCAGATTCTCCTGGAAGGCATGCTAAGGCATGTGAAAATCAACAAGGTGCTTGGTGACAGCCAGCATGGCTTCACTAAGGGGAAATCCTGCCTGACCAATTCGGTGGCCCTCTATGATGGTTCTACACAACTGATGGACAGAGGTAGAGCAGTAGATGTCATCTGCCTGGACTTGTGCAAATCGTTCAGCACTGTCCCACACGACATCCTTGTTTCTACATTGGAGAGACATCAATTTGATGCATGGACCACACGGTGGATAAAGAACAGGCTGGATGACTGCACTCAAAGAGTTGTGGTCGTTGACTCAGTGTCCGGCTGGAGACCAGTAACGAGTGGTGTCCCTCAGGGATCGGTGTTGAGGCCACTCTTGTTCAACATCTTCATCGCTGACATGGACAGTGGGATTGAGGGCACCATCAGCAAGTTTGCTGATGACACCAAGCTGTGTGGTTCGGTTGATACGCTGGAGGGAAGGAATGCCATCCAGAGGGACCTTGACATGCTTGTGAAGTGGGCTGATGCCAGCGTCATGAAGTTTTACCATGACAAGTGCAAGGTCCTACACCTGGGTCAGAGCAATCCTCGGCACAGCTACAGGCTGGGCAGAGAGGAGATTCAGAGCATCCCTGTGGAGAAGGACTTGGGGGTGCTAATGTATGAGAAAATGAACATGAGCCAGCAGTGTGCGCTTGCAGCCCAGAAAGCCAACCGTATCCTAGGCTGCATCAAAAGGAGCGTGACCAGCAGGTCTAAGGAGGTGATTCTGCCCCTCTACTTTGCTCTTGTGAGACTTCTTCTGGAGTATTGCGTGCAGTTCTGGTGTCCTCAACATAAGAAAGACATGGAAATGTTGGAAGAAGTCCAGTGTAGGACCATGAGGATGATCAGGGGACTGGAGCACCTCCCATATGAAGACAGGTTGAGAAAGATGGGGCTCTTCATCCTGGAGAAGAGAAGGCTGCATGGAAACCTCATAGCAGCCTTCCAGTATCTGAAGGGGGCCTATAGGGATGCTGGGGAGGGACTGTTCATTAGGGACTGAAGTGATAGGACAAGGGGTAACGGGTTAAAACTTAAACGGGGGAAGTTTAGGTTGGATATAAGAAGGAAATTCTTTCCTGGTAGGGTGGTGAGGCATTGGAATGGGTTGCCCGAGTAGTTTGTGAATGCTCCATCCCTGGCAGTGTTCAAGGCCCTGTTGGACGAGGCCTTGGGTGATATGGTTTAGAGCGAGGTGTCCCTGCCCATGGCAGGGGAGTTGGAACTAGATGATCTTAAGGTCCTTTCCTACCCTAACTGTTCTATGAATCTATGATTCTATGATTCTGTGATTGTACATAGGTAACTTCTTTCTGACAAATTAAATTTAAAAAGATATATGGGCTCGTTTGTTGGTGTTGTTTTTCTACAGTGTACCTTTCTCCTTTAACCATAAATATAGCAAACTCAAAGTACTAAATTTTAATACACAACATAATTAGGAAAGATAAATGTCTACCCTGGCATCATGTGTTTGGAGCTAATATGTTGTCGTCTTCTATGAAGAGGTTACGTTATGGGTGGATAAGGGAAAAGCGAATGATGTCATCTATCTGGTCTTGTGCAAAGCCTTTGACACTCCCACATGACATCCTTGTCTCTGAAGTGGAGAGGCATGGATTTGATGGATGGACCACTCTTTGGATAAGCAGTTGGCTGGATAGTCACATTCAAACAAAGAATTGCGGCCGACATCTCAGTGTCCAAGTGGAGACCAGTAATGAGTGGCGTTCCCCAGGGGTCAGTATTGGGACCAGCACTGCTCAACATCTTTGGCAACATGGACAGTGGGATTGAGTGCACCCTTGACAAGTTTGCCGATGACACCAAGCTGTGTGGTGCAGTTGACGCAATGGAGGGATGCCATCCAGAGGGACGTTGATGTGCTTGAGAGGGGGGCCAGTGCAAACAAGTTCAAAAAGGTCAAATGAAAGTTCCTGCAGTGGGGTTGGGGCAATCCCAAGCACAAGTACAGGTTGGGCAGAGAAGGGATTAACAGCAGTCTCAAGGAGAAAGACTTGGGGGTGTTGGTTGATGAGAAGCTCAACATGACCCAGCAGTGTGTTCTTGCAGCCCAGAAAGCCAAACGCAAGCTGGGTTACATCAAAAGGGGTGTGGCCAGCAGGTTGAGGGACTCTGCTCTCGTGAGACCCCACCTGGAGTACTGCATTCAGCTCTGGGACCCCCAATGTAAGAGGAATGTGGACATACTTGAGCAAATCCAGAGGAGAGTCACAAGGATGATCAGAGCACTGGACCACCCCTCCTATGAAGACAGGCTGAGACAGTTGAGCTTGTTCTGCCTGGAAGAAGAGAAGGCTCCTTTTAACAGCCTTCCAGTACTTAAAGGGGGCCTCCAAGAAATCTGGAGAGGTACTTTTAACAAGGGCATGTAGTGATAGCACAAGGAGAAATGTCTTTTGACTGAAAGAGGGTGGATTTACATTAGATACTGGGAAAAAAACCTTCACAATGAGGCTGCTGAGGAACTGGAAGAACCTTCTGTTGTGATTTAAGCACAGCTGATAACTTAGAACAACGCAACCACTCGCTCACTCATCCACTTTCTTTCCCCCCCTTCCAGAGGGATGGGGAAAAGAATCGAAAGAATCAAAATCCCACGGGTTGAAATAAGAACAGTCCAGTAACTAAGGTATATTACAAAACTACTACTGCTGCCACCAATGATAATAACGATAAGGGGAATAACAAGAGAATAGAATTGCTCACCACCTGCCGACCCAGCCCAGCCTGAGCAGCGATCTGGACCTTCCAGGTAACTGCCCTCAGTTTATATACTGGGCATGATGTGCTGTGGTATGGAATACCCCTTTGGCTAGCTTGGATCAGGTGTCCTGTCTCTGCTTCCTCCCAGCTTCCCCTCCTCCCTGGCAAAGCATGAGACTGAGAAAGTCCTTGGTCAAAGTAAAAATTACTTAGCAATGACTAAAAATATCGGTGTGTTATCAGCGTTTTCCCAGGCTGAAAGTCAAAACCACAGCACTGCACCAGCTACTAAGAAGGAGAAAAATGACTGGTACAGCTGAACCCAGGACACTATCCACCCCTTATTCCATACCATTCAAGTCACGCTCAGATCCCACATTTTTCAATATACCATTGCTTTTGTCTCTTATATATATACGCACAAAAAGAGAGATGTATCAGTCCTTAGTCCACAGACCAACCCTCTAAAGTTTGCTGGATTCATTCAGCCCATGATGTCAGGCTCCATGTCTTGCAACAGTCTTTCAGGGTAGTCTTTAAGAGACGGTGTGTAGTGTTGGATTGCTTCCTGCTGAGAACACCACTGATCCCATCTGGTCACTGCTGAGCTCATCTGGTTCATTCTTTGTTGGGGTGATAATTGGAGGGAAGTCAGAGTCAGTTGATGGTGATGTGATGACAGTTCTGCTGCTGCTGGCTTTTTCCATGACTTTATTCTCCACTGATGATCATGACAGCATACATATTCTTTTCAAATTCCAGAGTGGTAGAGATGGGAATTTAGCTGGTGGGCTATGAAAGTGTTATATAGCAGGCAACAGCAGCTAGTGGAGTTCATTGGCTGTTTTGCCCCAAAATTAAATCTCATTGAGGTACACAACAGATTTCCCCATCTTCCCACATTACCCACCATGTACACACAGGTCCCTGAACAAAAGCAATCCCATGGGTGGGTTTCCTTTACCTGAACCCTTAATAACCCAGATTGCC
>NW_026901962.1:0-702 GCF_033783945.1 Neopsephotus bourkii
GACATTGATAGCGGAATAGACTCCACAACTTGGTTAAAGTTGTAAAGTAGGTATGCTTTATTCAGCTGAAGACGTACGGGGGATTGGTCCTCCAAAAGGCATGCGTGCCTCATTGCCGTTTTCCTTTTACATTTATCCTGTAAAGTCATACATAGGTATTAGGTCGCACAATACGCCTATACATATTCATATTCTATCCCCACTTCGTATTATAATGAGCTAAAAGGCTCTCCACGCATGCGCAGTGCCTCCTGGTGGTCTTGGGCAGGGGTCTTCAGATGAAGTAAGTAGTCTTCCTCTTGTGGGTAGGGGTCTTCAAGATGAAGTAAACGAGTCTTCCTCAGGCTTGAACTTTTTACCTCTGGTCCTCACGCATGCTCTTTAGGAGCTGGATGGATCTGGTCCATGTCTAGCTGGTTTAATGAGCTATTCCCTTCGTTAGGAAGCCTTATCTTAGTACTGCCTGATAAGGCAACTGCTGGGCTTGTCAAGCCAGCCATGATTTAAGCAGTACTCCTTGTACAACCCCCATTCTCCTCACTAGGAGGTTTTGTTCTGGTATTTGTCTGCTAAGACATCTGCTGAGCTCGTTAAACCAGCTATGACTTAAGCAGTACCCCCCTGTACATTTTGACAACCCCCCTGTACATTTTGACAACCCCCCCTGTACACAATAGGCCACATCAGTTTCAGGCCTCCTGC
>NW_026901963.1:0-7066 GCF_033783945.1 Neopsephotus bourkii
TCATTTGGATGTGATGCTGTGATGCTGTGATACTGTGATGCTGTGATGCTGTGATGCTGTGATGCTGTTATACTGTGATGCTGTGATGCTGTGATACTGTGATGCTGTGATGCTGTGATGCTGTGATGCTGTTATACTGTGATGCTGTGATGCTGTGATGCTGTGATGCTGTGATACTGTGATGCTGTGATGCTGTGATGCTGTGATGCTGTGATACTGTGATACTGTGATGCTGTGATGCTGTGATGCTGTGATGCTGTGATACTGTTATACTGTGATGCCGTGATACCTCTTTGGGGTCGCAGATCCACTTGGTGGAGTCGGACCCGGCGCACTTCGCAGCGGGGCTGGTGGACACCTTCCTGCCCTACGACAGCCGGGAGCACCGGCGGGACGAGGAGCACGCCGAGCGGGTGACGGAGCTGCTGCGCTCCCGGGGGCTGCAGCCCCACGCCTGCCTCTCCTATTGGGATGACTGCGTGGTGCTGGCGGCCCTGGTGTGCGAGCGCTTGGGGCTGCGCTGCAGCCCGGTCCATGCCGTCCGTGTGGCCAAACAGAAGAGCCGAACCCATCAACACCTCCAGCGCTGCCGCCGCGGCCGCCCGCCTCCGGCCGCCTTCTCGGTGCCCTGCTGCCGCCTGCGGACCCATGGGGACGTGGAACGGGCGGCGGCGTCCGTGCCCTTCCCAGCCGTGGCCAAACTGGAGTTCGGGGCCGGTGGGGTCGGGGTGAAGGTGGTGGAGAGCCTCGAGCAGTGCCAGGAGCACGCAGCGCGGCTGTGGCGAGACCTGCGGGACGATGCCGATCACCCCGGTATCGGGTTGGGATGGGGCAACGCGATGCTGCTCATGGAGTACGTGCCCGGTACCGAGCACGACGTGGACCTGGTGCTGTTCGAAGGGCGTTTGATGGGAGCTTGGGTGTCCGACAACGGCCCCACTCGCTTGCCCGCATGCCTGGAGACCGCTGCTTGCCTCCCGTCCTGCCTCCCCGCCGACCTGCAGGCTCAACTGGTGCGGGCAGCCCTGCAGTGCTGCCTGGCTTGCGGGCTCCGCGACGGCGTCTTCAACGTGGAGCTCAAACTGGGACCAGCGGGGCCCCGCTTACTGGAGATCAACCCCCGCATGGGGGGGTTCTACCTCCGCGACTGGATCCAAGAGGTCTACGGCGCCGACCTGCTCCTAGCGGCCGTACTGGTGGCACTGGGGCTGCCGCCGGTGCTGCCCGCCCGCCCCGCTCCCCGCACGCACTTGGCCGGGGTGATGTGCTTGGGGTCGGAGCACGGAGCCGCGCTCGGGGCCGGCGGGGGGATGCGGGCGCTGCGGGAGCTGCAGAGCCGGGGGCTCGTCCGCCTCAACCGGCTCTTCGAGGAGACGGCGGCCGATGGGGAGTACGAGGAGCCCTGCTTGAGCGTGGCGTGTGCGGGGCAGAGCAGAGCCGAGGCTTGCGGGCGGCTGCTGGGGCTCTGCCAGGCGCTGGGCATCGATTCCCCGCGGTACCCGGTGGAGCATTTCCTGTCGCACTTCAAATAGCGGCGGGGATGGAGCGGGGATGGGATGGGGATGGAGCGCGGATGGGATGGGGATGGAGCGGGGATGGGATGGGGATGGAGCGGGGATGGGATGGGGATGGAGCGGGGATGGGATGGGGATGGAGCGGGGATGGGAAGGGGATGGAGCGGGGATGGGATGGGGATGAAGCGGGGATGGAGCGGGGATGGGATGGGGATGGAACGGGGATGGGATGGGGATGGAGCGGGGATGGGATGGGGATGGAGCGGGGCTGGGTACCCCCCCCCCTCCGCTGTGCTGGTACCCCCCCTCCTGCAGCAGCATCCCCGCCGTACCGTGAAACACCATCCCCTGGCATCCCATAATATGATACCCCATCCTCTGGCATGACCTGAATCCCCTGGCATCCCATAATATGATATCCCATCCCCTGGCATGACCTGAATCCCCTGGCATCCCCTGGCATCCCATAATATGATATCCCATCCCCTGGCATGACCTGAATCCCCTGGCATCCCCTGGCATCCCATGGCTCTCATGGATCCAAGTGCCCTACCCCGGTGACTCATCCCCTGGCATCCGACTCCATTCTGGCACCCATCCCCTGTCACCCTACCCCTGTGACATCCCATCCCCTGCCAACCCCTTCCTTGGCATCCCCGTTCCCTGCTTTGCTGATCCATCCCACCCCATCCTCTACTGTCTCCCAATGGTACCCTGCTCCCCAGCATCCCCCTGGATCCCAATATCCTACCCTGGCACCTCGTCCCATGGCAACCCCTGGCATCCCATCCCCTGGCAACCCCTTCCTTGGCATCCCCGTTCCCTGCTTTGCTGATCCATCCCACCCCATCCTCTGCTGTCTCCCAATGGTACCCAGTTCCCTGCTCCCCAGCATCCCCCTGGATCCCAGTCTCCTACCCTGGCACCTCGTCCCATGGCAACCCCTGGCTCCCCTGATCCCAATTCCCTGCCATGGCCCCTCCAAACCCTGTCCCAGTATCCCTTGTCCCCATAGTTGTGGGGTCTGGTGTCCCTCCTATGCCAGGGGACAGGCAGGGAACACACACCAGTATAGGAAGAACCTACAACAACAAATCAGTGTGGGGGAGACCCTACAATAACAAAGCATCATGGGGGAGACCCCATAGTACCCGAATGAGGTGGGGAGACCCTACAACAACATAGTTTGAAGAGGAGACCCCACAACAACAGAGCAGCATGGGGAGACCCTACAACAACAGACCAGCCCCAGCGACCCTATATATCCCCCTGGGTTGGGTACCAGTGCTCCTGCCCCACAGCAGGGCAGCCGGGGGTCCCATAGCATTATGGGGACGTCCGTGGGTCAGCACCCTCTTGACCCCCCCACTGGGGACCCCTCAATGACACGTGAGCACCGCAGTGCCTGGGAACCCCAGTGACACTCAACCTGAGACCCTACAAGAACACAGCCCCCATAGTGCCTGAGACCCTACAAGAACACATAGTCCCTGCAGCGCCTGAGACCCTATAACACCAGTAGTGACCCCATAATAACAATAACACAGCCCCTGTGGTGCCTGAGACCCTACAACAACAGTAGTGACCCCATAATAACACACAGTTCCCGTAGTGCCTGAGACCCTATAATAACAGTAGTGACCCCATAATAACACACAGTTCCTGTAGTGCCTGAGATCCTACAATAACGATAGCGACCCTACAATAATATACAGCCCCTGTAGTGCCTGAGACCCTATAATAACAGTAGTGACCCCATAATAGCACACAGTTCCTGTAGTGCCTAAGACCCTACAATAATAGTAGCGACCCTACAATAATAGACAGTCCCTGTGTGCCTGAGACCCTACAATAACAGCAGTGACCCCATAATAGCACACAGTTCCTGTAGTGCCTGCGACCCTACAATAATAGTAGCGACCCTACAATAATAGTAGCGACCCTACAATAATAGACAGTCCCTGTGTGCCTGAGACCCTACGATAACAGCAGTGACCCTACAATAACACACAGCCACCATAGTGCCTGAGACCCTACAACAACAGTAGTGACCCTGCAATAACACACAGCCACCATAGTGCCTGAGACCCTACAATAACAATAGCGACCCTAAAATAATACAGCCCGGATAGTGCCTAAGACTCTGCAATAACAAACAGCCCTATAGTGCCAGTGACCCTACAACGCTAACAACCCTATAGTAACACATAACCCCTGTAATGTTTGAGACCCTACAATAACAGTAGCGACCCTACAATAACACACAGCCACGATAGTGCCTGAGACCCTACAATAACAGTAGCGACCCTACAATAACACACAATGCCTATAGTGCCTGAAACCCTACAATAACACACAGCCCCTATAGTGCCTGAGACCCTACAATAACACACAGCCCCTATAGTGCCTGAGACCCTACAATAACAGTAGCGACCCTACAATAACACACAGCCCCTATAGTGCCTGAGACCCTACAATAACAGTAGCGACCCTACAATAACACACAGCCCCTATAGTGCCTGAGACCCTACAATACTAGCAGCGACCCTACAATAACACACAGCCCCTATAGTGCCTGAGACCCTACAATAACAGCAGCGACCCTACAATAACACACAGCCCCTATAGTGCCTGAGACCCTACAATAACAGTAGCGACCCTACAATAACACACAGCCCCTATAGTGCCTGAGACCCTACAATAACAGTAGCGACCCTACAATAACACACAGCCCCTATAGTGCCTGAGACCCTACAATAACAGTAGCGACCCTACAATAACACACAGCCCCTATAGTGCCTGAGACCCTACAATAATAGTAGCGACCCTACAATAACACACAGCCCCTATAGTGCCTGAGACCCTACAATAACAGTAGCGACCCTACAATAACACACAGCCCCTATAGTGCCTGAGACCCTACAATAATAGTAGCGACCCTACAATAACACACAGCCCCTATAGTGCCTGAGACCCTACAATAACAGTAGCGACCCTACAATAACACACAGCCCCTATAGTGCCTGAGACCCTACAATAACAGTAGCGACCCTACAATAACACACAGCCCCTATAGTGCCTGAGACCCTACAATAATAGTAGCGACCCTACAATAACACACAGCCCCTATAGTGCCTAGACCCTACAATAACAGTAGCGACCCTACAATAACACACAGCCCCTATAGTGCCTGAGACCCTACAATAACAGTAGCGACCCTACAATAACACACAGCCCCTATAGTGCCTGAGACCCTACAATAACAGTAGCGACCCTACAATAACACACAGCCCCTATAGTGCCTGAGACCCTACAATAACAGTAGCGACCCTACAATAACACACAGCCCCTATAGTGCCTGAGACCCTACAATAACAGTAGCGACCCTACAATAACACACAGCCCCTATAGTGCCTGAGACCCTACAATAACAGTAGCGACCCTACAATAACACACAGCCCCTATAGTGCCTGAGACCCTACAATAACAGTAGCGACCCTACAATAACACACAGCCCCTATAGTGCCTGAGACCCTACAATAACAGTAGCGATCCTACAATAACACACAGCCCCTATAGTGCCTGAGACCCTACAATAACAGTAGCGACCCTACAATAACACACAGCCACCATAGTGCCTGAGACCCTACAATAATAGTGACCCTACAACAACACACAGCCGCTATAGTGCCTGAGACCCTACAATAACGGTAGCAGCCCTACAATAGCACACAGCCCCTATAGTGCCTGAGACCCTACAATAACCGTAGCGACCCTACAATAACACACAACCCCTATAGAGCCTGAGACCCTACAATAACATTAGCGACCCTACAATAACACACAGCCCCTGTAGAGCCTGAGACCCTACAATAACACACAGCCCCTATAGTGCCTGAGACCCTACAGTAACACAACCCCATAGGGTCTCCACTGGCGACCCTACAATAACACATCGTCCGCAGCCCCACACTGACACCATTGCCCTATAGGAACGCAACATCGTGCCCCCCCCCCGCCCTACAAGCCCTCGGGGGGTGTTTGGGGGTGTCCCCGCCCCCTCCTCCCGGGATGCCCCCCCCCATTGTCGTCACCGATGACGTCACGGCGGGGGGGGGGTCGCAGTAAAGGCTGTGAGCGGCTGCGCTGGCTCCGTTGTTGTCCTTGCGCGACCCCCGTGTGTGCCCCCGGGGGCGGGGCTACGGGAGGAGGAGGAGGAGGAGGGGGCGTGGCTACGGGGAATGGGGCGGGGCCATCGGGGCGGGTCCCGCCGGGGTCCCGGTGACGGCGCCGTCATGGCGGGGGTGTTCGACATCGACCTGGAGACCGAGGAGGGCAGCGACGGCGACGAGAGCGAGATGGGCGCCGTGAGCGGACACCGGAGCGGGGGGGGGGGCACCGGGAGCGGCACCAACCGGAGGGGATCGGGGGCTATCGCGACACGGGGCGATCGCGACAGGGAGCCGGTGGGGAGGGGGGCGCCGATAGAGGATGGAGAGGGGCGAACGGTGCCGGGACACGGGGGGGGGAACGGGACACGGGGATCCCGGTGCGGACCCCCCGGTGCGGCCCCGCAATGGGAGGTTCCTACCGGGAAGGGCCCAGCTCAGCCCCAAAGCATCCGGATGGGCCGGTGCGGGGCACCTCGCCCTGTTGTGCCATGGGTGCTGCCTGCGTGTCATGGGGCCCCTGCCTGCTGTGGGTGCTGCCTGCTATGGGTGCTGCTTGCTGTGGGTGCTGCTTGCTATGGGTGCTGCTTGCTATGGGTGCTGCTTGCTATGGGTGCTGCCTGCTATGGGTGCTGTTTGCTGTGGGTGCTGCTTGCTATGGGTGCTGCCTGCTATGGGTGCTGTTTGCTGTGGGTGCTGCTTGCTATGGGTGCTGCTTGCTGTGGGTGCTGCTTGCTATGGGTGCTGCTTGCTATGGGTGCTGCCTGCTATGGGTGCTGCCTGCTATGGGTGCTGCTTGCTGTGGGTGCTGCCTGCTGTGGGTGCTGCTTGCTGTGGGTGCTGCCTGCTATGGGTGCTGCTTGCTGTGGGTGCTGATTGCTATGGGTGCTGCCTGCTATGGGTGCTGCTTGCTATGGGTGCTGCCTGCTATGGGTGCTGCTTGCTGTGGGTGCTGCCTGCTATGGGTGCTGCCTGCTATGGGTGCTGCCTGCTATGGGTGCTGCTTGCTATGGGTGCTGCCTGCTATGGGTGCTGCCTGCTATGGGTGCTGCTTGCTATGGGTGCTGCCTGCTATGGGTGCTGCTTGCTATGGGTGCTGCCTGCTATGGGTGCTGCCTGCTATGGGTGCTGCTTGCTATGGGTGCTGCCTGCTGTGGGTGCTGCCTGCTATGGGTGCTGCTTGCTATGGGTGCTGCCTGCTATGGGTGCTGCCTGCTATGGGTGCTGCTTGCTATGGGTGCTGCCTGCTATGGGTGCTGCTTGCTGTGGGTGCTGCCTGCTGTGGGTGCTGCCTGCTATGGGTGCTGCTTGCTATGGGTGCTGCCTGCTATGGGTGCTGCCTGCTATGGGTGCTGCTTGCTATGGGTGCTGCCTGCTATATAA
>NW_026901965.1:0-70994 GCF_033783945.1 Neopsephotus bourkii
TGAAAATGCCAGAGCTTCCTTTCACATTCTAGCAGCATGTATATCCTTTTTTTCCTGAGAGGGGATAAGCAAAGCAAACTCTTCTGGTGTGTGCTGAAAAAGGGTTGGCCTGCACAGTCCTCAGGAGCAGTAAAATCCATCAGCCCTGACTGAAAATGGTGGTGATTTTTTGATCTAGAAATTCCCTGTATTTTGTTTCTCGCAGAGTCCTGAAGTGCAGCCACCTCCTGCAGCTGAATGCCTGCCCTCTGATGGCGCACAGCACACATCTGAGAATGAGGAGAAGCTGCCGGAATTAAGTTATGAAGATGTATTTCAGTTTTTCAGTGAGATGAATGCATCAGGCAGCGCAGATGCAGTGACACCGGAGGCTGCAGAAAGCTGGGGTGGAGAGCTGTTTGAAAGCTGCATCAATGCGGCCAGAGAAAGTGCCGCTGCTGCTGACACGGCACAAGAGTTTGTGACCACCCAGGGAGCCCCTGAAGAACAGGGAGAAGAGCTGGATCACAGCCCAGCTCAACCATCAGAAATGTTTGTTGTGGAAGCGCTGTTTAGTGCAGAGCAAGTAAGTGCTAAAAGGAGGTAAAACTCCTTGGGAAAGTGTTGAGTGGTCTTTGGGTTTATTTCATTTTTTAGTGTGTTTATTTAAAGGAGAATGGGAGTCTTACATGCGGATGGGTGACGGAAGAGAGAGAGCTGACTCCAGGACCCAAGGCAGTGAAGAAAGCTGCAGAAGAGGCAGGGTCCCCTGCAAAGCATTCGTGCAGGAAGAGAAGACGCAGCCCAGAGCAGGGTAAGTCCCTGCTAAGAGATGCTACATGTTTTAGAGGTGGGCAAGACAGGTGCTCTGAAACTCTTCCAGCAAGGGGAGATCACAAGAGCTGAGTTATTGTCTGCAGTGTAAGTACCTCCCCGGGCCTTCAGGTCAACTATTGCACTCGTACGAGCTCTTGGCGTACTTGCCCACACGCTTCTATACGTAAGCTGGTGCTGAGGACTCCTAGGTGGACAAGGGAATAACTTCTATGCGTCAATAAAAGCTGAAGTTGTGGGAATTGTGTCAGAGCCCCGCATGTCACAGTACACAGCACTGAGATGCAGGCTGTGGATATGTTTGCTGGAGGGTGACAGTGCCACAAAGGGAACACTGACTAATGAGGTGACTGTTGAAGTAAGAGGGGAAAACCCCACCACGCTGCCGAAGTGAGGGCACGAGTGCAACCTTTCTGGCTCAGATCACTAAAGAAATTTCACAGCAGCCTGCTGATAGGTGTGCTGCATCTGTGTGCACAGCACCTGTGTGCTGCAACAGAGGAGAAAAACAGCCTCAGATTTTCAAGTCGCAGGCCGCCTTTGGCCGGATTTGACTGTCCCTGATGGCAGCAGAGTTGCTGTGCGTGCTGCCAGGTGAGCCACAGGCAGGGCCTGATACTTCCTCGGTGTTGTTTGCTTCCTAGATCACCAGGAGCCGGAAGGCGGAGCCTGGAAGCGGGGCTGCTTCTGGAGGGAGACACCAGAGTGAGGAGAGTGGGAACAGGCGGAGCAGCTGGTTCCATCCTGCGAGTTATTTATAGCCTTATTTATATATTTATATCTTATTTATAGCTTTATTCCTAAATTTCTATCTTATTTATAGCCTTATTGATAAATTTATAGCTTATTTATAGGCTTATTTATATATTTATAGCTTATTTATAGCTTTATTCCTAAATTTCTATCTTATTTATAGCCTTATTTATATATTTATAGCTTATTTATAGCTTTATTCTTAAATTTCTATGCTATTTATAGCCTTAGTTATATATTTATAGCTTCTTTATAGCTTTATTCCCAAATTTCTACCTTTTTTATAACCTTACAAATGTATATCTTATTTATAGCCTTATTCATACATTCATATCTTATTTATAGCTTTATTCCTAATTTGTATCTTATTTATAGCCTTATTTATAAATTTATAGTTTATTTATAGCTTTATTCCTAAATTTCTATCTTACTTATAGCCTTATTTATATATTTATAGCTTATTTATAGCTTTATTCCTAAATTTGTATCTTATTTATAGCCTTATTTATATATTTATAGCTTATTTATAGCTTTATTCCTAAATTTTTATCTTATTTCTAGCCTTATTTATATATTAATAGCTTCTTTATAGCTTTATTCCTAAATTTCTATCTTACTTATAGCCTTATTTATAAATTTATAGCTTATTTATAGCTTTCTTCCTAAATTTGTATCTTATTTATAGCCTTATTTATATATTTATACCTTATTTATAGCTTTATTCCTATATTTGTATCTTATTTATAGCCTTAGTTATATATTTATAGCTTATTTATAGCTTTCTTCCTAAATTTCTATCTTACTTATAGCCTTATTTATAAATTTTATATCTTATTTACAGCTTTATTCTTAAATTTGTATCTTATTTATAGCCTTAGTTATATATTTATAGCTTATTTATAGCTTTATTCCTAAATTTTTATCATATTTATAGCCTTAGTTATATATTCATAGCTTATTTATAGCTTTATTCCTAAATTTCTATCTTATTTATAGCCTTATTTATAAATTCATAGCTTAATTATAGCTTTATTCCTATATTTGTATCATATTTATAGCTTTATTTAGAAATCTATACCATATTTATAGGTTTATTCCTAAATTTTTATCTTATTTATAGCCTTATTTATAAATTTATAGCTTATTTATAGCTTTATTCTTAAATTTGTATCTTATTTATAGCCTTATTTATATATTTATAGCTTATCTATAGCTTTATTCCTAAATTTGTATCTTATTTATAGCCTTATTTATAAATTCATAGCTTATTTATAGCTTTATTCCTAAATTTGTATCTTATTTATAGCCTTATTTATATATTTATAGCTTCTTTATAGCTTTGTTCCTAAATTTCTACCTTATTTATAACCTTACAAATGTATATCTTATTTATAGCCTTATTCATAAATTCATATCTTATTTATAGCTTTATTCCTAAATTTGTATCTTAATTATTTCTTTATTCATAACTTTGTATTTTATTTGTAGCTTTATTTAGAAATTTATGTGTTATTTATAGCTTTATTTAGAAATATCTATGCTATTTATAGCTTTATTGAGAAATTTATATGTTATTTATAGCTTTATTTCTAAATTTGTTATTTATAGCTTTATTTCTAAATGTGTGTCTTATTTATTGCGTTATTCGTACGTCTGTGTGTTATTTATAGCTTTATTTATCAATTTATGTGTTATAACTTTAAAAATTTATGTTATTTCTAGCTTTAATCATAATTTTGTATCTTATTTAGATCCTTATAAATTTATAAGTTATTTATAACTTTAGTCATAATTTTTATCGGATTTAGAGCTTTATTCATTGATTTGTATGCTATTTATAGCTTTATTTCTAAATGTGTGTGTTATTAATAGGCTTATTTATAAATTTATATCTTATTTATGGCTTTTTTCCTAATTTTGTTTCTTATTTATAGCTTTATTTAGAAATTTATGTGTTATTTATAGCTTTATTTATGAATATCTATGCTATCTATAGCTTTATTTAGAAATTTATGTTATAGCTTTAGTCATAAATTTGTATCTTATTTATAGCTTTATTTAGAAATTTGTCTTATTGCTTTATTCATGTCTGTAGCTAATATCTTTATTCATCAATGTATGTGTTTATAATATAGCTTTATAAAGTTATGTTATTTCTAGCTTTAGTCATAATTTTGTATCTTATTTAGAGCTTTATTCCTAACCATGAATCTTATTTTTAGCTTTATTTATAAATTTATGTGTTATTTAAGGCTTTATTGGTAAATATCTATGTGATTTATAGCTTTATTTAGAAATCTGTGTTATAGATTTTGTCCTAAATTTGTATGTTATTAATAGCTTTATTTATAAATTTGTATCTTATTTATTGCTTGGTTCATAAGTCTGTATCTTATTTATAGCTTTATTCATCAATGTATGTGTTATTTATAGCTTTATAAATTTATATGTTATTTCTAGCTTTAGTCATAATTTTGTATCTTATAGCTTTATAAATTTATAAGCTATTTATAGCTTTAGTCATAACTTTGTATGTTATATAGAGCTTTATTCATAAATTTATGTCTTATTTATAGCTTTATATATAAACAGCTATATATATATAGCTTTATTCCTAAATTTGTATCATATTCATAGCTTTATTTAGAAATCTATACCTTATTTATAGCTTTATTCCTAAATTTTTATCTTCTCCGTAAATTTATAGCTTATTTATAGCTTTATTCGTATATTTGTATCTTATTTATAGCCCTATTTATAAATTAATATCTTATTTATAGCTTTATTCCTAATTTTTTATCTTATTAATAGCCTTATTTTTATATTTATAGCATATTTATAGCTTTATTCCTAAATTTTTATCTTATTTATAGCCTTATTCATATATTTATAGCTTATTTATATCTTTATTCCTAAATTTCTATCTTATTTATAGCCTTATTGATAAATTTGTATCTTATTTATAGCTTTTTCCTAAATTTCTATCTTATTTATAGCCTTATTTATAAATTCATAGCTTATTTATAGCTTTATTCCTAAATTTGTATCATATTTATAGCTTTATTTAGAAATCTATACCTTATTTATTGCTTTATTCCTAAATTTTTATCTTCTGCATAAATTTATAGCTTATTTATAGCTTTATTCCTAAATTTGTATCTTATTTATAGCCTTATTTATAAATTAATATCTTATTTATAGCTTTATTCCTAAATTTTTATCTTATTTATAGCCTTATTCATATATTTATAGCTTATTTATATCTTTATTCCTAAATTTCTATCTTATTTATAGCCTTATTGATAAATTTATAGCTTATTTATAGCTTTATTCCTAAATTTCTATCTTATTTATAGCTTTATTTATAAATTCATATCTTATTTATAGTTTTTTTCCTAAATTTGTATCTTAATTGTTGCTTTATTCGTAACTTTGTATTTTATTTGTAGCTTTATTTATATATTTATGTGTTATTTATAGCTTTATTTAGAAATATCTATGCTAGTTATAGCTTTATTTAGGAATTTATGTTATTTATGGCTTTATTTCTAAATTTGTTATTTATGGCTTTATTTCTAAATGTATGTCTTACTTATTGCGTTATTCATAAGTCTGTATGTTATTTATAGCTTTATTTATCAATTTATGTGTTATTTATAGCTTTAAAAATTTATGTTATTTCTAGCTTTAACCATAATTTTGTATCTTATTTAGAGCTTTATAAATTTATAAGTTATTTATTGCTTTAGTCACAATTTTTATCATATTTATAGCTTTATTCATAGATTTGTATGCTATTTATAGCTTTATTTCTAAATTTGTGTGTTATTTATAGCCTTATTTATAAATTTATATCTTATTTATAGCGGTATTTAGAAATGTATGTGTTATTTATAGCTTTATTTATGAATATCTATGCTATTTATAGCTTTATTTAGAAATCTGTGTTATAGATTTTGTCCTAAATTTGTATGTTATTAATGGCTTTATTTATAAATTTGTATCTTATTTATTGCTTGATTCATAAGTCTGTATCTTATTTATAGCTTTATTCATCAATGTATGTGTTATTTATAGCTTTATAAATTTATGTTATTTCTAGCTTTAGTCATAATTTTGTATCTTATTTATAGCTTTATAAATTTATAAGCTATTTCTAGCTTTAGTCATAATTTTGTATCTTATATAGAGCTTTATTCATAAATTTATGTGTTATTTATAGCTTTTTTATTTATAAACATCTATCTTACTTATAGCTTTATTTAGAAATTTATATGTTATAGCTTTTGTCATGAATTTGTATGTTATTAATAGATTTATTTATAAATTTGTGTTATTTATAGCTTTATTTAAAAATTTATGTTATATATAGCTTTAGTCATAAATTTGTATCTTATTTATTGCTTTATTTATAAATTTGTATCTTATTTATTGCTTTATTCATAAGTCTGTATCTTATTTAGGGCTTTATTCATCAATGTATTTTTTATTTATAGCTTTAAAAATTTATGTTGTTTCTAGTTTAGTCATAATTTTGTATCTTATTTAGAGCTTTATTCATAAATTTATATGCTATTTATAGCTTTATTTCTAAATTTGTGTTATTTACAGCCTTATTTATAAATTTATATGTTATTTATAGCTTTATACCTAAATTTGTATCTTATTTATAGGTTTATTCCTAACTTTGTATGTTATTTATAGCTTTATTTAGAAATTTATGTGTTATTTATAGCTTTATTGATAAATATCTATGTTATTTGTAGCTTTATTTAGAAATCTATGTTATAGCTTTTGTCATAAATTTTATGTTATTAATAGCTTTATTAAAAATTTGTGTTATTTATAGCTTTAGTTAGATATTTGTTATTTATAGCTTTAGTCATAAATTTGCATCTTATTTATAGCTTTATTTATAAATTTGTATCTTATTTATTGCTTTATTCATAAGCCTGTATCTTTATAGCTTTTTTCATGAATGTATGTTATTTATAGCTTTATAAATTTGTTCTTTCTAGCTTTAGTCATCATTTGTGTCTTATTTATAGCTTTATTCATAAATTTGTATGCTATTTATCGCTTGATTTCTAAATTTTTATGGTATTTATAGCGTTATTAATAAATATATGTGTTATTTATTGCTTAGTAATATTTTATATGTTATTTATAACTTTATTAATTTATATGTTATTTATAGCTTTATTCATAATTTTGTATGTTATTTATAGCTTTATTCATGAAATGGTATATTTTATATTGTTTTATTCATAATTTTGTATCTTATAGCAATATTCATCAATTTATGTGTTATTTATAGCTTTATTAGAAATTTACATGGTGTTTATAGCATTGTTAATAACTTTATGTGTTATTTGTAGGTTTATGAATAGATTCCTGTTATTTATAGATTTATTCGTAATTTCGTATGTTATTTATAGCTTTCTTAATAACTTTGTATGTTATTTATAGCTTTATTCATAAATTTGTATGTTGTTATTTGCTTTATTTATAAATTTGTATGTTCTTTACAGCTGCGTTAATACATTTATATATTTTTAGCTGTATTAATAAATTTTATTATTTATAGCTTAACATTATGTTATTTATAGCTTTAGTCATAAATTTGTACGTTATATATAGCTTAATAAATGTGTAGGTTTGTTATAGCTGTATTAACACATTTATATTTTAGTTATAGCTTTATTCATAAATTTGTATTATTTACAGCTTTATTCATAAATTATAATGTTATTTATAGCTTTAGTCATAAATTGGTATGCTATTTTTTAGCTTTATGTATAAATTTATATGTTACTTATAGCTTTCTTCATAAATTTATATCTTGTAGCTTTCTTCATAAATTTATGTCTTACTTATAGCTCTATTAATAAATTTGTATGTTTGTTATAGCTGTATTGATATATTTATATTTTATTTATAGCTATATTAATAAGTTTGTATTATTTATAGCTTTCTTCATAAATTATTGTGTTATTTATAGCTTTCTTCATAAATTTGTATGTTATTCATCGGTCTATTAATAAATGTTATGTATAGCTTTATTCATAAATCTGTATGTCTTATTTATAGCTTTATTTATAAATCTATGTTATTCATAGCTTTGTTCAAAAATTTGTGTTATTTGTATCTTTACTCATAAATTCACATGTTCTTTTGTAGCTTTCTTCATAATTTTGTATGTGTCATTTATAGGTTTATTAATAAATTTATGTCATTTTACAGCTGCATACATTTATGATCTTTATGTTTTTATAAATGTGTATGTTATCTATAGCTTTCTTCATAAATTTGTATGTGTTATTATAGCTTTATTAATAAATTTATATGTTACTCGTATCTTCATAATTTTTTATGGTGTTTATATCTTAATAAATTTAGATGTTATTTATACCTTCATAAATTTGTATGTGTCATTTATACCTTTCTTCATAAATTTATATGTTATTTATAGCTTTATTAATAAATGTATTGGTATTTATAACTTCATATGTGTTTATAGCGATAATAAATCTGATGGTTTAAATAGCCGTGTTTGTGTCTTGATGTTAAGAATAGCGCTGACATCTGTGTATCAGAAATTGTTAATCTGGTCTGTGTTCTCAGCACTGCCATCCCCTCTGTACTTTGGAATCCACATTGTGGGAACTATTAATAATTGTATCTCTTGCCTTTTCTCCTTGGATGACCAACCTATGGGGGAGACGTCCCCCCACATCTTCTACCTCCGCACCAGGCTATTTACGGTAGCTTTTGGGAATTTCAGAGATGTTAAATGTCCTTTGAATACCCATGAAACCAACCTGCTCCTTTGCTGGGAACCAGCGTGTTGCTGCGTATGGTTCAGGTCTTGCTTAAGGGTAAACAACGATGTGAGCATACCCCCCAGACATCTTCCCCGAGGCTGTACAGTTATGAGTGGCAGGCCGTGTGGGATAGTATGGCCAAGTACCTAGGCCAGTGGCCCCTGCCATGCTGTGGAGCTTCACCCCTGAACAAGTGCCAAATCCAGGAAAACTACTCCATTAGCTGGGAAAAGCATCGTCCTGGCAATACCAGAGAGGCAAAATCACCACAACGTGCTGGGGCCTGTCCCATGCCCACCGAGCCTTGCTCAGCACTATCCAGTACCCTCAAGGAGAACAAGACCCCAGCAACATGCACTGTGGCTACTGCAGCCTCAGCAGCAGGCACTCTAGCCATTCCAGCCGTGGTCACAGGTACTGCTGCCACTCCAACCCTGATAGCAGACACTTGTGGCCACTCCAGCCCGGTAGCAGGCACCTGGGCTGAACCAAAGAACCAGTCTGTGCTGTTATCAGTTGCCCCTCTAGAGAGAAGAACTGGACACTGAAGTCAGCTCGTGCAGTGACAGAGGACGGCACAGGGCCAGCGCTAGAAAGAGAGGAAGGGGCAGAAGCAGAGCGAAGCTCTCGCTCCCTGGCCCTAAGTGAGCTGTGGGATATACAGAAGGATTTTGGCTGTGGTGCAGGTGAGGACGTTATCACCTGGCTGCTCCGATGCTGAGGTAATTGAGCTGGCAGCCTGGAATCAGAGGGCAGGGAAGCCAAGTAGCTGGGGTCACTTTGTAGGTAAGCAGGTGTTGACAAGGCAATTGGAAAAGGGACCCAAACCCTCAGGCTCTTGAGCCCCATTGGAAATCATTCTTCTGGCGGGTCATGTGATAGAGAAAGCTCACAACCAGACTGTAATTTGGGATGTGCTTTCTCCAGACCCCACAACACCCGAGAAAGCTCGTGTTTGTTTCTTACTGGTTGGTGGAGACATTGCTGTTCCCTTGCTGATCACGTCTGTGGGGATCTGGTGGCATCCTTCTTGCCGTTTTATTCCCAAAACCTGAATCTCCTGCTCAGGTCTCTTGACCTTGCTCCGTTCTATGGCAAAACTGGCCTGAGTGGTGTCCTATGTGGCTTTACAGAGATGGACTCGTAGTTGTGTAAGTAAGTGGGAATATCCAAGTTGGTGGCACTGTTTTGGAGGGCACTGTGTGTAGGACATGCCCAGCTATTTGGGTTTGAACTAACACGGGACCGAGTGTTGAGCCAGCGGGCTTGGTGCTGATAGTGCACAGCGGAGGGAAGGCAGGAATCTTGCTTGTTTTCCACGCGGACTGAAATAAAAGGAAGCCCTTGATGTGATTGAGCCATCCCTTTATTACGGAACTGCGGGATGAAGGATGCTGCGAGCGTGGTGCGGAGCGGAGTGGCTGCTGCGGGGCCCAGCGGTTTGTCTCCCAGCGAGACTGACTCTGCAGGTTCCCCAAGGGCTTAGGAGCAGGGTCTGGACATTCGCACATAGGCTGCTGATGACTCGGTCACCAGAGAGTGGTGTCCAGTGAGGCTTTACACAGATGGAGTTTTACACAGATGGAGTTTCAGGTGTGTAAGTAAGTGAGGGTGTCCATGTTGGAGGCACTATTCTGGAGGGAACGTTGGGTAGGAGGTGCCCAGCTCCTGGTTTCCGTCTTAGCACATTAGTCTTAGGAACAGGGTCTGGACATTCACACTTAGGGAGCTGGTGTCTTGGTCATTGTAGAGTGGTGTCCGGTGAGGCTCTTACAGCCTTCAATTCAAAAGTTTGCTTTTCAGCTGTTCCTTTTTCTTACACAGACACCAAGCTGGATGGCTCCCCTTTAGGCAGGAGTGAGGCCAACAGCAGGTAGCCATTAAGGTGGATGTGAATCGTGATGGGCAACATGCAAATAATCCTGATCTTGAAGAGATGGGGAGGAACAGCAGACGTGTCTTCTGAGACTCCTATGTATTATAAAGTATGTTGTAATGCCTGGACAGTGCCTGCAGCTTAAGTCCTGTATTTTTCTAGGCTGACAATTACTGATGGTCTCTGCTTCACTCGCAGGCTCTTTATATGCTAGTTATTCTTCAGGAGGTTGTTCTGAGAGAAGCTGCTTAACATAGGAAGATGCTGCTGCTGACCTTGTGTTAGAGGTCTAAAAAGAAGCAGCTGAATTGCTTCAATTTCTGTTTTTAAAGGAACGACTTACGGATGATGGGATCGATGAAGACAGTGGAGAAGATGCAGGCGAAGATGCCAATACAATGCAGCGGCCTGGATTCGTGGCTTCTGCTTGGTCCTTTATCACAACCTTCTTCACGTCACTCGTCCCTGAAGGGCCTCCACAGGTTGGCAATTAAAGAGGAAAAGGAACTGAGCAACTTCAGTAGCCACACATAGAAGTGGAGCAGATTCTAGTGAGCGTTTTAAATACAGTGCAATTCCTGAACATTTGTTATGTTACCTTTCTGATCATGGTGTACCAGAATGTGTGTGTGTTTTGTTTCCTGTTGGCTTTCTGATGCATTGAATATTTTAAGCACAAGAGGACTACTGAATGCTTTCTGTTAAGATTCTTTTTCTGAGGAATAAAATGTAAAGCTATTGGTCTTCCACGGTTTATTTTAATTTGAAATGTGTATTATACTGAGGCAAAAAGCTTGTACTTAATCTGCACCATTACATCTTTAAAGAGCTGTTAAAAACATGAATGTCGATGGAACTTGAAGTACTCTCCATCTGCATAATGTATCTTGTGATCTTGGGTTAGTTTTGTGCAGGGTGTGAATTCTCAACTGAGATTTGGAGTGGATACCGTTCCTGAAAGAAGGCTGTAAACACAAGGATTACTTGCTGATGGCATGTTGTCTTCATGCCACAAAATACTAAGCCTCTTGTCCTACATTTAGAAAGCTAAAAGCTTTTCCTTGAGACTCTTCTGAAGTTCATTCCAGTTGGGGATGTTTGACAGTTCTTCAAAGACAACTGACAGTGAGGGGATAAACCTTACATTTTTGATACATACAGTACTTTTTAAGGAAAATACAGCTGTACTGGGGAAAAAACATGAACATTAGGGTTTTTTAATAAAAACTGACGGTAACTCTTTTGGATGTTTATATGCATATTTGAATGCAAACGACTAAGCAGTGCATCACTGAGGATGAGCATGTGTTTGATTTGAGAGTGGAATAAAGATATCACGGTGGCATTACTAATGGTGACTGAAGTGGTGTGTTTGTAGCAGCGCATCCGCAGTTCCAGGTATGATCTCAAGAGCAGGCTATCTCTAGTCTTAAACTTAGCCTAATTAAAACTGAGGAAAGAGAAATTGTACGTGAGATAACAGCACGGTGGAACCGTCAGGTTTTTGGATGCTTTCTTTAGCTTTTGACCATGGTCAAGAAGTTAGAGTTGGTTTTGTTCCTTTGTTACCATGTGCTGTCTAACTTTAAAATGGCTGCAAAGACTCTGTTACACTCTAAAGCTCTTAAAGAAGTCTGAACAAGTGAGAAGTGGGGGTTCATTTTTTGCTTGCTCCTGTCCAGCTGCTGCAGTTTTCTTTGGTTTTATCCTCTGAAACACCCCTCAGGATTTCTAGGCCTTACTAAAAGTTGACTCATTTGGAGAAATTTGAACAGTGGTTTGAATTTAAACAGCTTAAATAGCATGCTTTTTGAGTTACAAAATATCTTGTACTTCCAAATCAGTCATAGGAGGAGAAATACAAGTCTCTTGCAAGCATAAATTATTTGCTGTGTAGACAGCAATGAGGAATCACGTTTAATTGTGGTGTTTTGCTGCCACGGTGCTGTGGAGAGCTGCTCCCAGTTTAGGTTCTTTACTACATAGATATAAAATGCGTAGACCTTGTCCAAGACAATTTACCCTTTTAATTTGCTGGATGGATCTAACTTGATTAATCTTTAAGAACTGTTAAGGAAATTTCCCTTTTTAAAGGAATGGCACAGAGGGACAGTCTTGTGTAGGAAACAACTGGTGGCAGCTCTCTGCTGTTAGCAGACTAGATAAAGGAAGTTGCTGCTATGCTATTATGAAGACAGGCTGAGAAAGCTGGGGCTGTTCAGCCTGGAGAAGAGAAGGCTGCGTGGAGACCGCATAGCAGCCTTCCAGTATCTGAAGGGGGGCTATAGGGGTGCTGGAGAGGGACTCTTCATTAGGAACTGCAGTGATAGGACAAGGGGTAACGGGTTAAAATTTAAACAGGGGAAGTTCAGATTGGATGTAAGGAGGAAGTTCTTTACTGTAAGGGGGGGGAGGCACTGGAATGGGTTGCCCAAGGGAGCTGTGAATGCTCCATCCCTGGCGGTGTTTAAGGCCAGGCTGGACAGAGCATTGGGTGACATAGTTTAGTGTGAGGTGTCCCTGCCCATGGCAGGGGGGTTGGCACTTGATGGTCCTAAGGTCCTTTCCAACGCTAACTATCCTATGATTCTATGTTTCTATTAGACCTGATTTGGTTAAAAAGCACGGGATTATCATTGCTTGTTCTTATGCAGGTGAAGAGGAATTTGTTTATAGGTTATACAAGGTCAAAATAGTGAAATGGGAAATCCTGGCACTCGGTTGATATTGAGGGAGATATTCTGAGATCTTGAACCAGTTGTGCACCAGAGCTGGAGCAAGCATCAAAGAGGCCAGACTTCCAGGAGAATGTTTAAAGGACATGGAACCTCCCAGCTTCCAGAACCATACCAAGATCTGAGCAAGGAAAAGAAAAAAGATGGAAAATGAGTGAGAAAGAAGAATGAGATACAGAGCATCACCAAAAAGCAGTGAAGGAGTTGGAGGCAGGGGAAAGCCAAAGGGAGGATCAAAGATAAGAGAAGATGTGATCATCAATAAATATGAAGCAAGCATCGAAGAGCTGATTGAGGTACAAGAGATTCAATTTCCTTTTCAGAAAAGGAAAGAGCTTGATGAGAATTAATCCGATCAGGTGTTTGTTTTACGGGTTTGTGAGCAATTTGGGTATAGAGTTGAACAGTGTGAAATACGTAACAGATGGTGATGGAAGAGAAATGAAAACCCTAGGAAAACAGTTGCTTTTTCTTAGGGTATCCATGTCATAACTGATCTGTAGCATAAGCCAGAACACAGTTATGTAGTCCATGGCTGTAGGCAAAGCTAGAGGCTGAATTATAGCAAATCTATGGCATGAAATGGAACAAAAGGTTTGAGGATTAAGGCAGGCTAGGCTGTGCCCCCACTCTTAATGGTTCTGTAACATATCTGTGCATCACCCACTTTTACAACTCTGAGTACAGCAAAAGTGAGTGAAATTCATTCTTTTCTTTACCTTCCAGGAAGACATGAAATGGCAGGTACACAGACTTCCTCTAAATGGGGGGTAGCCTTTTCCTCCTGTTACCTTGTGAGCTTGCAAGCCCTTCCTCGTGCTGCTGCTTGCTTTGGAGACTTTGCCGGGCAGCAGCGGCTTTCCAGTTGCTCCCTGTAATGATGAGAGAAGTTATGGCATGGTACTTCAGGAAAAGGCTGTTTCTGTCTCAGACATACTCTGCGACTTCTTACTATTGCTGCCACGGAAAATATTGTGTGCAAGGTTTGTACCAGTAGCAAGTGATGCAAAATCACATTGTTCTGTCATATGGTGACAGACTAATGGTGTTTCTGATGCTTGTTTTCTGTACAAGCCAGATGTTTTCTAGTGCCAGCCTGTTCTTAGCTGGAAGCAGGTTTTTTTGCAAGGCAGCAGTTCAGGGGTGACTCCTGTGATGCTTAGCAGCTCAAGACTTACTAAGAGGACAATCTACAGCTGGAGAGAAGGGAAACACATACTGGACCTGAAAGAACTGGCAAGCAAAAGACGAGGGCTGGCTAAGCTTCTTTTGGAATTCAGCGAAGGCAAGCACAGTATCCAGTGGGAGAATGCCCAAACTACAGAAGCATCTCTGATATTGATGTGATTTCACTGCCTGAATTGTTGCTAGGGCTTGGGATGGTGAAGCCAAAGATGTGCTGTTGTTTTGTTGATATTTGCTTAAACTTCCCTTTAATGCTATGTATTAACACCTAGATTAAATCTCCCCTGGCACAACTTGAGGCCGTTTTCTTTTGTTCCATGACTGCGGAGCAGAGAACACTCCCCTCCTGGCTCCATCCTCTTGGCAGGTGAGAGTGATAAGGTCCTCCCCTGAGCTTTCTCTTCTCCAGACTAAACACCCCCAGGCGCTGTTAACTGGGTTTCCTCATCCTCGCCTAGCTTTAGTTGTTCAAGGAATGAACTGCAACGTGAGTGGTTGTTTCTGGAGCAGGGCACTGCAGTTGGAATCTCAAGGTGTATAAGTAGAAATGCAGTAGAAAAATGAAAGCCTGTTGGCTTTCATTCCACACACAACCCCCAACACCCCCTCCCCCCCAGCTTAGCAGAAATCCTGGGAAGTCGAATCAAGGTGTGAGAAGTTTATAAGATGGAAGTAAGCTGTGAGCATGTTAGTTTGTAAAATCGGGGGGGCGGGGGGGGAATGTTTGGGGGTTATTTATGTGTGTGTGCCCACGTTTTCTTCACCCCTTTAAACTGCTGACTTTAACTGCTGCCTGTGGACAGGCAAAGCCTGGTTCTTTGCGATAAGGTGAGCGTGTTTGGGTGGCTTTCTTGAAGGGCTTTGGTTAGTAACGATGCCCGAGTTTCAAGTGCAGTAACGCAGTAACCGCAGCACTGTGAAAACACGCTGCTGCAACAATACAATGCGCCTTGTGCCTTGCGCCTTGGCGGGGGCCCTGTGTGCGCTCGTGTTCCACACAGGTAAGGAAGGGGATGAGTAACACGGCGGCGGGGCGGAGCGGGCGGCGCTGCTCCAGAGCGCCGCTAGATGGCGCCATCACACAGCCCCTGCGCGGCACTCGGCGGCGAGCGACAGACGGGGCTCGGGGCCGCGGCCGCGGGGCTCCGTAGTTCCCGGTGGTGGCGGTCGGGCACGGGCGGTGCTGGTTGGGCCGCGGGAGGCAGCCCCGGGTGCGCTGCTTGTGTGCTGCAGGACGAGGGAGGGCTCGTCCTCCTGCATCAGCGAGCGGTGGAACCGCGGAATGAATCCCAGACTGGTTTGTGTCGGCCACGGGCAGGGACACCTTCCACTAGGGCAGCTTGCTCCAAGCCCCTGTGTCCAACCTGGCCTTGAACACTGCCAGGGATGGGGCAGCCACAGCTTCTCTGGGCACCCTGTGCCAGCTCCTCAGCATCCTCACAGGGAAGAACTTCTGCCTAAGAGCTCATCTAAACCCTCCCTGTACTCTGCATAAGGGAGCAGGAGTAAATTTAGCACTTGTTATTGCTTCTTACTGTCCTTACTCAACATTCACTGTTACCTCCGGAGGCAGAGAAAGGTGTTACCTTGGCACAGAGCAAAAGGCATCCATGGTGGGATGCAGCAGCTTGGCATTACCTATCCTGCCCTGCTTGACCCTGCCTTTAGCAGCAGGGTTGGACTAGAGGATCTGCAGAGGCATCTTCCAACCACAACTATTCTGTGGTATTAACCATGACAGCATCACTGACCATGCCATATTTACAGCTTGTAACTGTACAGTTTACAACAGATCTGGCCAGAAACTTTAACAGTATCAACCAGCACAGCCTTGTAAAACAGGACGCAGTTCTCAGCCAGTGGAGATTTCCAAAGTCAACTTTAATTTTATAGCTGTAAAATGGGCATCATAAAACCTCACAGGAGCACTGCAAGGTGCAAAGGCACTTCAGTACCTTCGTAATACGGACTGTGATACTGAGCTTGATAGGTATTTCAAATGACAGCAGAATATAGATGCATTTTCCTGAGCATATGGTCTCCATTTCCTCACATAACCCTTTAGGAAACAACCTCTAGCAAAAAAAGTAACAACCGACTGCATCTCTGTTGAGAAGTGTCACCCCACTTCCCTCTCATGCCTGCAAAGAACCCACCCCTTCGCAAGCAGTTCTGTTCCTCAGAGCTGCCAGCCACCAGCTGCTTCGCTCTCCTCTTGCAGCCTTACTGCAAGATCCCAAAGCAACTCGACGCTGTCGTAACAAACCGTGAATGGGAATTTCCCTTGCTAAGGCTGCCTTCCTTTCCGGGATAAAACAGTGCCACTACTGCATCTGAAAGCAGGAATGCAGCAGCACACCCAGCCTGTCCGTTTGAACCTTCTGCAGTTGCTCAGTTCTTTTCCCTCCGTGTCTCTGCCTGTGTTTTCGTCTTGATTCTCCTTGCAGGAAAAATGGTTTCAGCACAAAAGAGCGTATTGGATAGAGAACACACATTGCACTCTGGGGATGTGGCTTGGTAGGAAGGAATGGGGATGTGGACCTCCTGGAGCGAGTCCTGAGGAAGACCATGAAGATGCTCCAAGGGCTGGAGCAGCTCTGCTCTGGAGCCAGGCTGAGAGAACTGGGCTGGTTCAGCCTGGAGAAGAGAAGACTCCTTAAGGAGAGACCGTAGAGCAGCTCCAGTGCCTAAAGGGGCTACAAGAAACCTCATTTGAGGTTCTGTCCTACCTGGCCTTGAACACTGCCAGGGGTGGAGCATTCACCATTTCTCTGGGGAACCTGTGCCGGTGCCTCACCAGCCTAAATTGCCAGAGGATTCCCAGCATGCAGGATTTCCAGTGGTCACAATCCCCTCAAACTGTGGAAAAACTTCACCAACTGGAAGGGGAAAAAAAAGGGGGGGGGGAGGGAGAGGATAAAATGCATTGATAAAAACCAGAGATAAAATCCAGCAAAATATAAATAAAATAATAATAATAAAAAATGGAAAAAGGAATAAAGAAAAAACAACATGAAAAAAATCTTTGGGGGTAAGAAAAAGCAGAAAAAAACCCAAAACTTAACAATCCCAGAAACCCAACAGCAACCACACCACCACCTGAAAAAAAAAGCCCCCAAACAAACAAAAAGCACTAACCTGGGGAAACCCAGCAAAAAAAAAAGGAAGGGGGAAAACCCCAAGAACAAAAAAACAACCAAAAAACCCAACCCCGTGTGGGAGGAAAAGCGGGGGGAGGTGAAGTGTGGAGGGGGGGAAAAAAGGCAGAGGGAGAAACTGGAAAAAGAGAACCCCCTGCAACAACCGGTGGAGAGAAAAAAACGGTAGTGGGGGGGAGGGGAAAAAACTCGGGGGGGTTAAAAAATTTTGAACAGAAAAAGGTAAAAAAAAAAATCCAGGAAAAAAAAGGAACATGGAAAAAAGAAAAAACCCAACCAAACAAAAACTGCACCCAAAGCCCCACACCAACTTGGGGAGAAAAAAACAGCCAGAAAATAAAAGGGCGGGGGGGGGCGGGGGGGAGAGGGAAAACAACCCTCACTCAAACCCATCAATAAAAACAACCTCCCCCAACCCAAATGAAACCCCGGGGCCGGTGTTAGTGTAAGAGGAAAAAAAAGTGGGGGTGTGTCAAAAAAATCCCCATCCTTGTGAGGAAAACCCAACAAAACAATGGGGGAAAAAAGGGGCGGGGGGGAGGGATGGGGAAGAAAAGTGGTGAGGGAAAACTGGGGGGGGAAACCCCACCAACCAGAAGGGAAAATGTGGGTGGGGAACCAAGTGGGGAGGGAATTGTGCATGTGGGAAACCTTGGGATAGAAACCTACCAGCCTGGGGGCAAACAGTGGGAGAGAGAAAGGGGGAGGGAGGAAAATGCCGGGGCGGGAGGGAATGGAGGATAAAAGGGTGGAACGAAAAACACTATGGAAAAAACTGCAGCAAAAGTAAGAAAACCATCGAAATAAACAAACACCAACAAATACTCCCCTCAAAAAAAAAAAAAAAAAAAAACCTCGAAAAAAACAGGGGGAGGGGCGGGGGGAAAAGAAAAAAAATCCCCGAACAACTCCGGAGGGAGAGAGAAAAAAAAAGAGAAACCTGTGGGGAAAAAATAATTAAAAAAAATTTGGGGGAGGGGGTGAAAACGGGAGCAGGAGGGGAACTGGAAGGGGGAAAACGTGGGGATAAAATAACCGTGGGGGTAAAAAGAGTGGAACAAAAACCGTGGGGAAAAAACCTAAGGAGAAAAAAAAAAAAAAGTGATGCTCAGCAACTGCTTTCTGTCCTGGTGCTACGTGCTTGGGAACAGCAGCTGGATGTTGGCACTGTGGAGCCGTGCTCCAGCACACCAAAGTGATGCAGCAGAGGGTCAGTACGGCAGTGGTGTTTAAGGTGGCAAGGCAAGGGCAGATTGCCGTGTTGGGGGCACCTTTCTGGAGGTCCCCATGTGTAGGAATGAAGTTGATATTTCCATTACTCCTCATAAACCCCAGTGGATTATTTTCGGTGGGCTTCAGCTACAGAATGAGCAGTGAGAAGAGTGGGAGCAGGGTGCTCACAAGTGGGCTTTGTTACCCTTAGCAGGCACCAGAAGGTTCTCTGAAGCTGCTGATTGTTCTGGGAGAGTTGGGCTTGGAGAGGAAGGTGTGCAGGGAGCTGGGTTCATTTTGTTGTGTTTTTCTGAGAGGAAAACTGTGAGTTGAATTTGTCTTTCCTTTGGGAAGAAAGGAGTTTTTGTTTTGTTGGAGTGCTGGGGTCTGCTGATGTACATGGGCTTCTCTTTGGCTTCTCCACTTGCTGCCTTGAGCCCTCTGTGTGCTTATGAGGGAGAGTTTAGTGCTGCCTTCTTCCTTGAGGTCTAAGAACAACAGCCCGGCAGAGAAAGGAGGTAAGGAAAAGTGGAAGGGATTTGCCTGCTGCCCTTAGAGTGGTATGCAGAAAGAATGTTGGATCTTTTCTGAAGGTGTTAAACCTCTGAAGAATTAGTGTGACCTGGCATGACGGGAACGGTGTGGAATAAGGTGTGGATACTGTCCTGGTTTTGGCTGGGCCAGAACTGATGCTCTCCCCTGCGGGTGGCGCAGTGCTGTGTACTGCCTTGGTTCTGGGAAGCACGCTGGTAGCACACGGCTGTTTTAGCTGTTACTGAGTAGCACTTCGGCTGAGCAAGGACTTTCCAGTCTCTCCTGCTGTGCCAGTGAGGAGGGGCAGGGGAATCCTGGAGGAAGCAGAGCCAGGACACCTGGTACATAAAGTGGGGGGAGTCAGCCGGAAGGCGCAGGTCGCCCCTCGGGTCAGGCTGGGTACCGCTGAGCGGGTGCTGAGCAGTTGCGTTGTGCATCACTGCTGGTTCGCGTTTCCCTTTTCCCTGTCTAGTTCTAGAGGAGCAAAGTTTGTTGGAGAGCTGGGATGAGCTGTTGCTAGTGATGAGATTTGAGCTTTTGTCTTGTTGCTGCAGGTTTGTTTTTGAACTTCTTGCCCTGATTTTGTTCTTGGGGCTGAGGGAGCGGGGAGCGGCCGAGGGGACCGGCGGGGCTGGGGGACCGGGGAGCCGCTGCGGGCCCGGCGGGCTCTGGCGGTGCTGCGGGTGCGGCTGTGCCGAGGGCGAGGCGGGGCCGGGGCCGGCGGGCAGCGCTGGCTGAAGCCGGTCCCGTGCCGGGCGGCGCGCGGGCCGGTGTCGCTCCCCCAGCGCGGGCCGACGGGGCCGGGCGTTGCCTGGCGGCCGGTGCAGCGAGAGCGGCCGGTGCGTCCGTTGTCGGGGAGCGCCATGGAGGGCCAGCGGCTGCCCGGCGCTGTCAACCCCAGCCACTTCCCGGCCAAGCTCTGGCAGCTGGTGAACAGCCCGCGCTGCGGCTCCGTGCGCTGGGATGCCCGTGGCGAGGGGCTGCTCATCGACCAGCGGCTCTTCGAGCGAGAGCTGCTGGGCGCGGAGGCGGCCGGCGACGGGGCGGCGCTGGCCGCCGAGTTCTTTAAGACGAAGAACTTCGGCAGCATCATCCGACAGCTGAACCTGTACGGGTTCCACAAGCTGGGGACGGGGTCCGGGCCCCTGCAGGACCCGGCGGGGGGCGATTGCGGCAGCGCCCCCGGGGCCCTGCTCCACTTCTACAGCCCCCATTTCCGCCGCGACCGCCCCGAGCTCCTCGTGCGTCTCAAGCGCCGGACGAGCGCCAACAAAGCGAAGCTGGCGGCCGGGCTGGAGCTGCCCAGCCGCCCGGCCCAGCTCTCCCAGTGCTCGCCCTCGATGCTCGTCGAGGCTGCCAGACCCGGTGAGCTGGGGTGGCCCCGGGCTGCGGGCCGAGAAGCACTGGGTGCTCTGGGGTTTGGCGATCAGCACCCCCGCACGGAGCAGGGTTGCCTGACCTTGCTGGCGGCCGCTCAGCTCCGCCGGTGCGGGAAAGCCGTTGTTGTTCGTGCAGGGAGATGCGGTGCCAGCAGGCACGGGGAGCGAGGTTCGCGGGTGGTTCGCTCTGCCCCTCGGCTGCAAGACAGCCTCTGTCGGGGGCTGCAGTAAGAGCACCCTCACCCTGTCTCTGTGGAGCTGGCACAGCCCTACCAGATGACCGTTACTTCTCCTTGAAGGGTTGCTCCATAAGCTGTCGTTAAATCTGTGTGAAGCGATGGGTAACCGACCGTATGAGGGCAAGTACCATTCCATGAAACCATAACTGACTGAGAGAGGAAACCAGGGAAGACGAAAGGGAATATCTTGGAAGTAACAAAACGGCAAAGTCTGAGCTTTTAGGTTGAGCTACCTGGGAAAAAGCTGGCTTTGGTTTTGTTTTCCTTGACAAGCTGAATGACTTGTGATCAAGTGCTCTCAGAGTCACGTTTAGGATTTGGACATTGCCCTTGCCTTGGCTGCCCGTGTGCTGTCAGCACTGGAGTTTGGTAGAGCCCTGCTTCACCATTCCCCCTTCATTTTACCTTACTGCCGGATGTAAAGCGCAACACTTCCTAAATGGCTTGCGCCGGTTTAGTCAGCTCCTGCCCATTTTGATTTGTAATAGCACTTTTTTAAGCAGCGATCACTTGCTCCTGAGGGTTTCAGGAGGCTGAGTGCTCCAGAGATGACTGTGTGTTGGCACAGCACTGATGTTCCTGTCTGTTCAGGTGGTAGTGCTACAGCAGTTACTATATGTTTAGGTGTAAGAATAGAGTCTGTTTCTGGATTAAGAATATTGGAGCAAAGGTGGTCTTCCCAGGGAACGTTGTGGAGCCTTGGCTCCTCATCCTGCCTTTCAGGGCTAGTGAAAACTCCTTCCCTTAGTCCTTGTTTCCCTTTGTTTTGCAGGACTGGTGACTTCAGGAGAGGCTCCACAACCTTGTCGTCCAGACAGCTGCTTTCCTTCCTCCACCAGAGCGGCCTCATGCCAGAACCACCCTGCTTTCCAGATAAGGACTTCCCAGCAGCCTCCGGCCCCTTGCAGACCATGGCAGGGTTCTGTTGGGTCGCTGCCAGGGCACTGGGCTTCCCCAGCTTTCCCAGGCCAGGGGGCTCCCTTTCCAGTCGTCCGCAAGTGCTGCACGGAGGTCACATACACTCTGCAGACGGTGTGCTCCCTTCTGCCACTTCAGCGATGGGCTCCAGCTGGTGCTGCCCTTCCAGAACCCGGCAGCTGCGCGTCTCCAGGGCAGTGCTTGCAAGGCCTGGATCCAACACGTACGGCAAAAGTTCTCCACTTGCTGCTTGAGAAGTTCCTGCAAAGTGGTGCATGAAATGTTTTCCCCCAGTGCTCTGTCACTGCGTGTGTATCTGACGTGTGTGCTTGCAGTGAGATGTGTGTTCCCTGTCCGTTACTTGCTACCAGCCGGTGACAGAATGTGCTTTAGCTGCTCATTTCTTCTGGCTCTGATGAGATGAACTGTATCAGAGACAGAAGAGCTTAGAAATGCCTTCTCTGCAATGAGCAGGGAAGGACAAAAGTGTGTGGGTGAAGCAGGTGTGTGTGGAATCTTGATTCAGCTCTCAAATACACTTGTACCATTTAATTACTGTGAACTTTAGGAGAAATATGTTTTAAGGTGGAGAAGTCAGTCTTACAATCAGTGGGGAGGTCATAATCCATTTCAGGGAGTTAGCTTACGGAGTGGTTACTGCAGTGTTTAATGCAAGTAAGCAATAGAACTGTGCACCCTGGGCAGCAGTTCTGGCAGTCTGATCCCTGTGTTTGAATTTTGCAGTCACCCTGCAGTGTTCACCCCCTGCCCAGGGAGGACCTCTGACTCTCAGCGCCAGTGCTGCAGCTGCGGCGTCCACCGACTGCGTCTTTGTGCAGGTGAGTGCAGCGCACAGAGAGCAGGGGGAAGGGAGGAGAGCCCACGCATGGACCGCAGGGTTCTGGGCTTGCGGCAGGAAGGAGAGAAGTTTGGCACTGGATCTGCTGTAGAAAGGGAAAGTAGCGTGGTTTGCCAATGCCCATTTCAAAGCACGGCTTTGAAACATGAAAGGGGCAGTGCTGTAACACAGGTAAGGTTTCAGGGCAGCGGCATAGTGGGTGTCCTCATCGGCGGAGTGTTTTTTTTTCCTGTAAAAGTGTTACATTTGACTTCACCATAATTCGCTTTAGTTCCTGAGTCTCCATTTGTCTTTGAAGGAAGCCCTTGCCTGCACAAAATGGGATTCTTTAATGTTATGATACTGGGAATCAGCTCCACTTCTGTGCCCCAGACAGCTTGTGGCAGTCTTGAGTTTCATTGGATGCATGAGAAGAACCAAGCTGGCTTTTGGAATTGGCCCCAGCTCAGAGCTGTCCTATCTAGGAGAGCTTCAGTGCTTCCTGTCAATGCTTGCTAAAATTCTGGTGGAAATTGCACCTCATTGGGTGGCCTGGCTTATCAAATAGCAAAAGAACCTCAGTAAAAATGACAGGGTTTCCTTGTGCATTCCAGCAGCATGTATATCCTTTTTTTCCTGAGAGGGGATAAGCAAAGCAAACTCTTCTGGTGTGTGCTGAAAAAGGGTTGGCCTGCACAGTCCTCAGGAGCAGTAAAATCCATCAGCCCTGACTGAAAATGGTGGTGATTTTTTGATCTAGAAATTCCCTGTATTTTGTTTCTCGCAGAGTCCTGAAGTGCAGCCACCTCCTGCAGCTGAATGCCTGCCCTCTGATGGCGCACAGCACACATCTGAGAATGAGGAGAAGCTGCCGGAATTAAGTTATGAAGATGTATTTCAGTTTTTCAGTGAGATGAATGCATCAGGCAGCGCAGATGCAGTGACACCGGAGGCTGCAGAAAGCTGGGGTGGAGAGCTGTTTGAAAGCTGCATCAATGCGGCCAGAGAAAGTGCCGCTGCTGCTGACACGGCACAAGAGTTTGTGACCACCCAGGGAGCCCCTGAAGAACAGGGAGAAGAGCTGGATCACAGCCCAGCTCAACCATCAGAAATGTTTGTTGTGGAAGCGTTGTTTAGTGCAGAGCAAGTAAGTGCTAAAAGGAGGTAAAACTCCTTGGGAAAGTGTTGAGTGGTCTTTGGGTTTATTTCATTTTTTAGTGTGTTTATTTAAAGGAGAATGGGAGTCTTACATGCGGATGGGTGACGGAAGAGAGAGAGCTGACTCCAGGACCCAAGGCAGTGAAGAAAGCTGCAGAAGAGGCAGGGTCCCCTGCAAAGCATTCGTGCAGGAAGAGAAGACGCAGCCCAGAGCAGGGTAAGTCCCTGCTAAGAGATGCTACATGTTTTAGAGGTGGGCAAGACAGGTGCTCTGAAACTCTTCCAGCAAGGGGAGATCACAAGAGCTGAGTTATTGTCTGCAGTGTAAGTACCTCCCCGGGCCTTCAGGTCAACTATTGCACTCGTACGAGCTCTTGGCGTACTTGCCCACACGCTTCTATACGTAAGCTGGTGCTGAGGACTCCTAGGTGGACAAGGGAATAACTTCTATGCGTCAATAAAAGCTGAAGTTGTGGGAATTGTGTCAGAGCCCCGCATGTCACAGTACACAGCACTGAGATGCAGGCTGTGGATATGTTTGCTGGAGGGTGACAGTGCCACAAAGGGAACACTGACTAATGAGGTGACTGTTGAAGTAAGAGGGGAAAACCCCACCACGCTGCCGAAGTGAGGGCACGAGTGCAACCTTTCTGGCTCAGATCACTAAAGAAATTTCACAGCAGCCTGCTGATAGGTGTGCTGCATCTGTGTGCACAGCACCTGTGTGCTGCAACAGAGGAGAAAAACAGCCTCAGATTTTCAAGTCGCAGGCCGCCTTTGGCCGGATTTGACTGTCCCTGATGGCAGCAGAGTTGCTGTGCGTGCTGCCAGGTGAGCCACAGGCAGGGCCTGATACTTCCTCGGTGTTGTTTGCTTCCTAGATCACCAGGAGCCGGAAGGCGGAGCCTGGAAGCGGGGCTGCTTCTGGAGGGAGACACCAGAGTGAGGAGAGTGGGAACAGGCGGAGCAGCTGGTTCCATCCTGCGAGTTATTTATAGCCTTATTTATATATTTATATCTTATTTATAGCTTTATTCCTAAATTTCTATCTTATTTATAGCCTTATTGATAAATTTATAGCTTATTTATAGGCTTATTTATATATTTATAGCTTATTTATAGCTTTATTCCTAAATTTCTATCTTATTTATAGCCTTATTTATATATTTATAGCTTATTTATAGCTTTATTCTTAAATTTCTATGCTATTTATAGCCTTAGTTATATATTTATAGCTTCTTTATAGCTTTATTCCCAAATTTCTACCTTTTTTATAACCTTACAAATGTATATCTTATTTATAGCCTTATTCATACATTCATATCTTATTTATAGCTTTATTCCTAATTTGTATCTTATTTATAGCCTTATTTATAAATTTATAGTTTATTTATAGCTTTATTCCTAAATTTCTATCTTACTTATAGCCTTATTTATATATTTATAGCTTATTTATAGCTTTATTCCTAAATTTGTATCTTATTTATAGCCTTATTTATATATTTATAGCTTATTTATAGCTTTATTCCTAAATTTTTATCTTATTTCTAGCCTTATTTATATATTAATAGCTTCTTTATAGCTTTATTCCTAAATTTCTATCTTACTTATAGCCTTATTTATAAATTTATAGCTTATTTATAGCTTTCTTCCTAAATTTGTATCTTATTTATAGCCTTATTTATATATTTATAGCTTATTTATAGCTTTATTCCTAAATTTGTATCTTATTTATAGCCTTAGTTATATATTTATAGCTTATTTATAGCTTTCTTCCTAAATTTCTATCTTACTTATAGCCTTATTTATAAATTTTATATCTTATTTACAGCTTTATTCTTAAATTTGTATCTTATTTATAGCCTTAGTTATATATTTATAGCTTATTTATAGCTTTATTCCTAAATTTGTATCTTATTTATAGCCTTATTTATATATTTATAGCTTATTTATAGCCTTGTTCCTAAATTTCTACCTTATTTATAACCTTACAAATGTATATCTTATTTATAGCCTTATTCATAAATTCATATCTTATTTATAGCTTTATTCCTAAATTTGTGTCTTAATTATTTCTTTATTCATAACTTTGTATTTTATTTGTAGCTTTATTTAGAAATTTATGTGTTATTTATAGCTTTATTTAGAAATATCTATGCTATTTATAGCTTTATTGAGAAATTTATATGTAATTTATAGCTTTATTTCTAAATTTGTTATTTATAGCTTTATTTCTAAATGTGTGTCTTATTTATTGCGTTATTCGTACGTCTGTGTGTTATTTATAGCTTTATTTATCAATTTATGTGTTATAACTTTAAAAATTTATGTTATTTCTAGCTTTAATCATAATTTTGTATCTTATTTAGATCCTTATAAATTTATAAGTTATTTATAACTTTAGTCATAATTTTTATCGGATTTAGAGCTTTATTCATTGATTTGTATGCTATTTATAGCTTTATTTCTAAATGTGTGTGTTATTAATAGGCTTATTTATAAATTTATATCTTATTTATGGCTTTTTTCCTAATTTTGTTTCTTATTTATAGCTTTATTTAGAAATTTATGTGTTATTTATAGCTTTATTTATGAATATCTATGCTATCTATAGCTTTATTTAGAAATTTATGTTATAGCTTTAGTCATAAATTTGTATCTTATTTATAGCTTTATTTAGAAATTTGTCTTATTGCTTTATTCATGTCTGTAGCTAATATCTTTATTCATCAATGTATGTGTTTATAATATAGCTTTATAAAGTTATGTTATTTCTAGCTTTAGTCATAATTTTGTATCTTATTTAGAGCTTTATTCCTAACCATGAATCTTATTTTTAGCTTTATTTATAAATTTATGTGTTATTTAAGGCTTTATTGGTAAATATCTATGTGATTTATAGCTTTATTTAGAAATCTGTGTTATAGATTTTGTCCTAAATTTGTATGTTATTAATAGCTTTATTTATAAATTTGTATCTTATTTATTGCTTGGTTCATAAGTCTGTATCTTATTTATAGCTTTATTCATCAATGTATGTGTTATTTATAGCTTTATAAATTTATATGTTATTTCTAGCTTTAGTCATAATTTTGTATCTTATAGCTTTATAAATTTATAAGCTATTTATAGCTTTAGTCATAACTTTGTATCTTATATAGAGCTTTATTCATAAATTTATGTCTTATTTATAGCTTTATATATAAACAGCTATATATATATAGCTTTATTCCTAAATTTGTATCATATTTATAGCTTTATTTAGAAATCTATACCTTATTTATAGCTTTATTCCTAAATTTTTATCTTCTCCGTAAATTTATAGCTTATTTATAGCTTTATTCGTATATTTGTATCTTATTTATAGCCTTATTTATAAATTAATATCTTATTTATAGCTTTATTCCTAAATTTTTATCTTATTCATAGCCTTATTTTTATATTTATAGCATATTTATATCTTTATTCCTAAATTTCTATCTTATTTATAGCCTTATTGATAAATTTGTATCTTATTTATAGCTTTTTCCTAAATTTCTATCTTATTTATAGCCTTATTTATAAATTCATAGCTTATTTATAGCTTTATTCCTAAATTTGTATCATATTTATAGCTTTATTTAGAAATCTATACCTTATTTATAGCTTTATTCCTAAATTTTTATCTTCTGCATAAATTTATAGCTTATTTATAGCTTTATTCCTAAATTTTTATCTTATTTATAGCCTTATTCATATATTTATAGCTTATTTATATCTTTATTCCTAAATTTCTATCTTATTTATAGCCTTATTGATAAATTTATAGCTTATTTATAGCTTTATTCCTAAATTTCTATCTTATTTATAGCCTTATTTATAAATTCATATCTTATTTATAGCTTTTTCCTAAATTTGTATCTTAATTATTGCTTTATTCGTAACTTTGTATTTTATTTGTAGCTTTATTTATATATTTATGTGTTATTTATAGCTTTATTTAGAAATATCTATGCTAGTTATAGCTTTATTTAGAAATTTATGTTATTTATAGCTTTATTTCTAAATTTGTTATTTATGGCTTTATTTCTAAATGTATGTCTTACTTATTGCGTTATTCATAAGTCTGTATGTTATTTATAGCTTTATTTATCAATTTATGTGTTATTTATAGCTTTAAAAATTTATGTTATTTCTAGCTTTAACCATAATTTTGTATCTTATTTAGAGCTTTATAAATTTATAAGTTATTTATTGCTTTAGTCACAATTTTTATCATATTTATAGCTTTACTCATAGATTTGTATGCTATTTATAGCTTTATTTCTAAATTTGTGTGTTATTTATAGCCTTATTTATAAATTTATATCTTATTTATAGCGGTATTTAGAAATGTATGTGTTATTTTGTCCCTAAATTTGTATGTTATTAATAGCTTTATTTATAAATTTGTATCTTATTTATTGCTTGATTCATAAGTCTGTATCTTATTTATAGCTTTATTCATCAATATATGTGTTATTTATAGCTTTATAAATTTATGTTATTTCTAGCTTTAGTCATAATTTTGTATCTTATTTATAGCTTTATAAATTTATAAGCTATTTATAGCTTTAGTCATAATTTTGTATCTTATATAGAGCTTTATTCATAAATTTATGTGTTATTTATAGCTTTATATATAAACATCTATCTTACTTATAGCTTTATTTAGAAATTTATATGTTATAGCTTTTGTCATGAATTTGTATGTTATTAATAGATTTATTTATTTATAAATTTGTGTTATTTATAGCTTTATTTAGAAATTTATGTTATATATAGCTTTAGTCATAAATTTGTATCTTATTTATTGCTTTATTTATAAATTTGTATCTTATTTATTGCTTTATTCATAAGTCTGTATCTTATTTAGGGCTTTATTCATCAATGTATGTTTTATTTATAGCTTTAAAAATTTATGTTGTTTCTAGTTTAGTCATAATTTTGTATCTTATTTAGAGCTTTATTCATAAATTTATATGCTATTTATAGCTTTATTTCTAAATTTGTGTTATTTACAGCCTTATTTATAAATTTATATGTTATTTATAGCTTTATTCCTAAATTTGTATCTTATTTATAGGTTTATTCCTAACTTTGTATGTTATTTATAGCTTTATTTAGAAATTTATGTGTTATTTATAGCTTTATTGATAAATATCTATGTTATTTGTAGCTTTATTTAGAAATCTATGTTATAGCTTTTGTCATAAATTTTATGTTATTAATAGCTTTATTAAAAATTTGTGTTATTTATAGCTTTATTTAGATATTTGTTATTTATAGCTTTAGTCATAAATTTGCATCTTATTTATAGCTTTATTTATAAATTTGTATCTTATTTATTGCTTTATTCATAAGCCTGTATCTTTATAGCTTTTTTCATGAATGTATGTTATTTATAGCTTTATAAATTTGTTCTTTCTAGCTTTAGTCATCATTTGTGTCTTATTTATAGCTTTATTCATAAATTTGTATGCTATTTATCGCTTGATTTCTAAAATTTTATGGTATTTATAGCGTTATTAATAAATATATGTGTTATTTATTGCTTAGTAATATTTTATATGTTATTTATAACTTTATTAATTTATATGTTATTTATAGCTTTATTCATAATTTTGTATGTTATTTATAGCTTTATTCATGAAATGGTATATTTTATATTGTTTTATTCATAATTTTGTATCTTATAGCAATATTCATCAATTTATGTGTTATTTATAGCTTTATTAGAAATTTACATGGTGTTTATAGCATTGTTAATAACTTTATGTGTTATTTGTAGGTTTATGAATAGATTCCTGTTATTTATAGATTTATTCGTAATTTCGTATGTTATTTATAGCTTTCTTAATAACTTTGTATGTTATTTATAGCTTTATTCATAAATTTGTATGTTGTTATTAGCTTTATTTATAAATTTGTATGTTCTTTACAGCTGCGTTAATACATTTATATATTTTTAGCTGTATTAATAAATTTTATTATTTATAGCTTAACATTATGTTATTTATAGCTTTAGTCATAAATTTGTACGTTATATATAGCTTAATAAATGTGTAGGTTTGTTATAGCTGTATTAACACATTTATATTTTAGTTATAGCTTTATTCATAAATTTGTATTATTTACAGCTTTATTCATAAATTATCATGTTATTTATAGCTTTAGTCATAAATTGGTATGCTATTTTTTAGCTTTATGTATAAATTTATATGTTACTTATAGCTTTCTTCATAAATTTATATCTTGTAGCTTTCTTCATAAATTTATGTCTTACTTATAGCTCTATTAATAAATTTGTATGTTTGTTATAGCTGTATTGATATATTTATATTTTATTTATAGCTATATTAATAAGTTTGTATTATTTATAGCTTTATTCATAAATTATTGTGTTATTTATAGCTTTCTTCATAAATTTGTATGTTATTCATCGGCCTATTAATAAATGTTATGTATAGCTTTATTCATAAATCTGTATGTCTTATTTATAGCTTTATTTATAAATCTATGTTATTCATAGCTTTGTTCAAAAATTTGTATGTGTTATTTGTATCTTTACTCATAAATTCACATGTTCTTTTGTAGATTTCTTCATAAATTTGTTATTTATAGCTTTCTTCATAAATTTGTATGTGTCATTTATAGGTTTATTAATAAATTTATGTTATTTTATAGCCTCATAAATTTATGATATTTGTCTCTTTATAAATTTGTATGTTATTTATGGCTTTATTTATAAATTTGTATGTTTTATTTATATCTTTACTAAAAAAATATGTTATTTTATAGCTTTCTTCATAAATTTGTTATTTCTAGCTTTCTTCATAAATTTGTATGTGTTATTATAGCTTTATTAATATATGTATATATTACTAATATCTTCATAAATGTGTATGTTATTTATATCTTAATAAATTTATATGTTATTTATACCTTTCTTCCTAAATTTGTATGTTATTTATTGCTTTATTTAGAAATGTGTATGTTATCTATAGCTTTCTTCATAAATTTGTATGTGTTACTATAGCTTTATTAATAAAGCTATGTTACTCATATTTTCATAAATTTGATGGTTTTTATATCTTAATAAATTTATATGTTATTTATACCTTTCTTCATAAATTTGTATGTTATTTATACCTTTCTTCATAAATTTATATGTTATTTATAGCTTTATTAATAAATTTATTGGTATTTATAACATTATATGTGTTTATAGCAATAATAAATCTGATGGTTTAAATAGCCGTGTTTGTGTCTTGATGAATACTGGAAGAATAGCGCTGACATCTGTGTCTCAGAAACTGTTAATCTGGTCTGTGTTCTCAGCACTGCCATCCCCTCTGTACTTTGGAATCCACGTTGTGGGAACTATTAATAACTGTACCTCTTGCCTTTTCTCCTCGAAGGACCAACCTATGGGGGAGACGTCCCCCCACATCTTCTACCTCCGCACCAGGCTATTTACGGTAGCATTTGGGAATTTCAGGGATTTTAAATGTCCTTTGAATACCCATGAAACCAACCTGCTCCTTTGCTGGGAACCAGCGTGTTGCTGCGTATGGTTCAGGTCTTGCTTAAGGGTAAACAACGATGTGAGCATACCCCCCAGACATCTTCCCCGAGGCTGTACAGTTATGAGTGGCAGGCCGTGTGGGATAGTATGGCCAAGTACCTAGGCCAGTGGCCCCTGCCATGCTGTGGAACTTCACCCCTGAACAAGTGCCAAATCCAGGAAAACTACTCCATTAGCTGGGAAAAGCATCGTCCTGGCAATACCAGGTAGTTAAGTGGGGATATCCACGGTCCTGGCACTGTTTCGGAGGGCACCTTGTGTAAAATAAGCCCAGCTCCTGGGTTCTGTCCTAACTCATTAGTCTTAGGAGCAGGGTCTGGACATGTGCACTTAGGGTGCCTGTGTCTTGGTCACCGGAGAGTGGTGTCCAGTGAGGCTTTAGAGAGATGGAGTTTTCGGTGTGTAAGGAAGGGAGAATATCCGTGTTGGAGGCACTCTTCTGGAAAGACCCATATGTAGGATATGCCCAGCTCCTCGTTTCTGTTCTAACTCCTTAGGCTTAGGAGCAGGGTCTGGATATTCGCTCTTAGGGAGCTGGTATCTCAGTCATGGGATAGTGGTGTCCAGTGATGCTTTACAGGGGTGGAGTTTGAGGTGGGTAAGTAAGTGAGGGTATCCATGTTGGAGGCACTGTTCTGGCGGGCTCCCTGCATAGAATGCGTCCAGCTACTTTTTTTCTGTCCTAACACATTAGGCTTAGGAGCAGGATCTGGACACTGGCACTTAGGGAGCTGATGTCTCGGTCACCCAAGAGTGGTGTGTACTCAGGCTTTACAGAGATGGAGAGTGAGGTGGGTAAATAAGTGAGGATATAGATGTTGGCACCGCTGTCCTGGAGGGACCCTTCTGTAGAACATGCCCGGCTACATCTTTCTGTTCTAACTCATTAGGCTTAGGAGTAGGGTCTGGACATTGGCGCTTAGGGAGCTCGTGTCTCGGTCACTGGAGAGTGGTGTCCGGTGAGGCTTTACGGAATCTATGGAGATTTAGGTGGGTAAGGAAGGGAGGATATCCATGTTGGTGGCACTGTTGCAGAGGGCTCCCTGTGAAGAACGTGTCCATCTCCTGGTTTCTGTCCTAAGTCCTTAGGCTCAGAAGCAGGCTCTGGACATTTGCCCTTAGGGAGCTGGTGTCTCTGTCACCGGAGAGTGATGTCCAGTGAGGCTTTAGAGAGATGGAGTTTTACATGTGTACGTAAGTGAGAATATCCATGTTGGGGGGGCTGTTCTGGAAGGCACCATATGCTGGACATGGCCAGCTCCTAGTTTTTGTCCTAAGACATTAATTAGGCTTAGGAGCAGGGTTTGGACATAGGCACTTATGGAGTGGTGTCTCGATCACCAGATTCTGGTGTCCAGTGATGCTTTACAGAGACTGAGGTTTAGGTGTGTAAGTAAGTGAGGATATCCACGTTGTTGGCACTGTTGCTGAGGGCTCCCTGTGTAGTACATGTCCAGCTCCTGGTTTCTGTCCTAAGGCATTGGGCTTAGGAGCAGGTTCTGGGCATTGGCACTTAGGGAGCTGATGTCTTAGTCACCGGAGTGTGGTGTCCAGTGAGGCTTTACAGGATTTTAGGCGTGTAAGTAAGTGAGGATATCCATGTTGTTGGCACTGTTCCGCAGGACACACTGTTTATAACATGTCCAGCTATTTGTTACTGTGCTAACACATGAGGCTTAGGATCAGGATGTGGACATTCCCACTTTGGGAGCTGGTGTCTCGACGGTCCTTCCGTCCGTGCGTGTCCCGTGCCCGTCCTCGGGTCTCCATCAGCAGCCTGGCGGAGGGGCGGAGCGTGTCCAGCTCCCTGTGGCCGTAGTTCTGGGGGCTGCCGTTTCCCTGGCACGGGCAGGCTCTGAGCCTGCAGCTGAGGGCTGCTGTTCTGCAGGGGTCTCTTGACCTGATCTTCAAGAGATGGGGAGTAAGAGCAGACGTGTTTTCTGAGACTCCTATGTATTATAAAGTATGTTGTAATGCCTGGACAGAAAGTCAAATGAAATGAAATGGAGTCAGTTTAACCCCAAAGCTTTCAGTTTGGGTCTCAGTGTTGTGCCTGCAGCTTAAGTCCTGTATTTTTCCTGGCTGGCAATTACTGATGGTCTCTGCTTCACTCGCAGGCTCTTCATATGCTAGTTATTCTTCAGGAGGTTGTTCTGAGAGAAGCTGCTTAACATAGGAAGATGCTGCTGCTGACCTTGTGTTAGAGGTCTGAAAAGAAGCAGCTGAATTGCTTCAATTTCTGTTTTTAAAGGAATGACTTACGGATGATGGGATCGATGAAGACAGTGGAGAAGATGCAGGCGAAGATGCCAATACAATGCAGCGGCCTGGATTCGTGGCTTCTGCTTGGTCCTTTATCACAACCTTCTTCACGTCACTCGTCCCTGAAGGGCCTCCACAGGTTGGCAATTAAAGAGGAAAAGGAACGGGGCGGCTTCAGTAGCCACACATAGAAGTGGAGCAGATTCTAGTGAGCGTTTTAAATACAGTGCAATTCCTGAACATTTGTTATGTTACCTTTCTGATCATGGTGTACCAGAATGTGTGTGTGTTTTGTTTCCTGTTGGCTTTCTGATGCATTGAATATTTTAAGCACAAGAGGACTACTGAATGCTTTCTTTTAAGATTCTTTTTCTGAGGAATAAAATGTAAAGCTATTGGTCTTCCACGGTTTATTTTAATTTGAAATGTGTATTATACTGAGGCAAAAAGCTTGTACTTAATCTGCACCATTACATCTTTAAAGAGCTGTTAAAAACATGAATGTCGATGGAACTTGAAGTACTCTCCATCTGCATAATGTATCTTGTGATCTTGGGTTAGTTTTGTGCAGGGTGTGACTTCTCAACTGAGATTTGGAGTGGATACCGTTCCTGAAAGAAGGCTGTAAACACAAGGATTACTTGCTGATGGCATGTTGTCTTCATGCCACAAAATACGAAGCCTCTTGTCCTACATTTAGAAAGCTAAAAGCTTTTCCTTGAGACTCTTCTGAAGTTCATTCCAGTTGGGGATGTTTGACAGTTCTTCAAAGACAACTGACAGTGAGGGGATAAACCTTACATTTTTGATACATACAGTACTTTTTAAGGAAAATACAGCCGTACTGGGGAAAAAACATGAACATTAGGTTTTTTTAATAAAAACTGACGGTAACTCTTTTGGATGTTTATATGCATGTTTGAATGCAAACGACTAAGCAGTGCATCATTAAGGACGAGCATGTGTTTGGTTTGAGAGTGGAATAAAGATATCACGGTGGCATTACTAATGGTGACTGAAGTGGTGTGTTTGTAGCAGCGCATCCGCAGTTACAGGTATGATCTCAAGAGCAGGCTATCTCTATTCTTAAACTTAGCCTAATTAAAACTGAGGAAAGAGAAATTGTACGTGAGATAAGAGCACGGTGGAACTGTCAGGTTTTTGGATGCTTTCTTTAGCTTTTGACCATGGTCAAGAAGTTAGAGTTGGTTTTGTTCCTTTGTTACCATGTGCTGTCTAACTTTAAAATGGCTGCAAAGACTCTGTTACACTCTAAAGCTCTTAAAGAAGTCTGAACAAGTGAGAAGTGGGGGTTCATTTTTTGCTTGCTCCTGTCCAGCTGCTGCAGTTTTCTTTGGTTTTATCCTCTGAAACACCCGTCAGGATTTCTAGGCCTTAATAAAAGTTGACTCATTTGGAGAAATTTGAACAGTGGTTTGAATTTAAACAGCTTAAACAGCATGCTTTTTGAGTTACAAAATATCTTGTACTTACAAATCAGTCATAGGAGGAGAAATACAAGTCTCTTGCAAGCATAAATTATTTGCTGTGTAGACAGCAATGAGGAATCACGTTTAATTGTGGTGTTTTGCTGCCACGGTGCTGTGGAGAGCTGCTCCCAGTTTAGGTTCTTTACTACATAGATATAAAATGCGTAGACCTTGTCCAAGACAATTTACCCTTTTAATTTGCTGGATGGATCTAACTTGATTAAGAACTGTTAAGGAAATTTCCCTTTTTAAAGGAATGGCACAGAGGGACAGTCTTGTGTAGGAAACAACTGGTGGCAGCTCTCTGCTGTTAGCAGACTAGATAAAGGAAGTTGCTGTTATGCTATTATGAAGACAGGCTGAGAAAGTTGGGGCTGTTCAGCCTGGAGAAGCGAAGGCTGCGTGGAGACCGCATAGCAGCCTTCCAGTATCTGAAGGGGGGCTATAGGGGTGCTGGAGAGGGACTCTTCATTAGGAACTGTAGTGATAGGACAAGGGGTAATGGGTTCAGACTTAAACAGAGGAAGTTCAGATTGGATGTAAGGAGGAAGTTCTTTACTGTAAGGGGGGGGAGGCACTGGAATGGGTTGCCCAAGTGAGTTGTGAATGCTCCATCCCTGGTGGTGTTTAAGGCCAGGCTGGACAGAGCATTGGGTAACATGGTTTAGTGTGAGGTGTCCCTGCCCATGGCAGGGGGGTTGGCACTTGATGGTCCTAAGGTCCTTTCCACTGCTAACTATTCTATGATTCTATGTTTCTATTAGACCCGATTTGGTTAAAAAGCACGGGATTATCATTGCTTGTTCTTATGCAGGTGAAGAGGAATTTGTTTATAGGTTATACAAGGTCAAACTAGTGAACTGGGAAATCATAGAATAGTTAGGGTTGGAAAGGACCTTTAGATCATCAGGTATGATTCTAAGTTCCAACCCCCTGCCATGGGCAGGGACACCTCGCTCTAATCCCAAGGCCTCGTCCAACCTGGGCTTGAACACTGCCAGGGATAGAGCATTCACAACCTCCCTGGGCAACCCATTCCAGTGCCTCCTCACCCTTACAGTAAAGAATTTACTCCTTATAACCAATCTAAACTTCCCCTGTTTAAGTTTTAACCCATTACCCCTTGTCCTATCACTACAGTCCCTAATGAAGAGTCCATCCCCAGCATCAATATAGGCCAAAGGAAAAAGGATGGAAAATGAGTGAGAAAGAAGGATGAGATACAAAGCATTACCAAAAAGCAGTGAAGGAGTTGGAGGCAGGGAAAAGCCAAAGGGAGGATCAAAGATAAGAGAAGATGTGATCATGAATAAATATGAAGCAAGCATCAAGGAGCAGACTGAGGTACAAGAGGTGCAATTTCCTTTTCAGGAAAGGAAAGAGCTTGATGAGAATTAATCTCATCAGGTGTTTGTTTTACGGGTTTGTGAGCAATTTGGGTATAGAGTTGAACGGTGTGAAATATGTAACAGATGGTGATGGAAGAGAAATGGAAACCCTAGGATAACAGTTGCTTTTTCTTAGGGTATCCATGTCATAACTGTTCTATAGGATAAACCAGAACACAGTTATGTAGTCCATGGCTGTAGGCAAAGCTAGAGGCTGAATTATAGCAAATCTATGGCATGAAATGGAACAAAAGGTTTGAGGATTAAGGCAGGCTAGGCTGTGCTCCCACTCTTAATGGTTCTGTAACATATCTGTGCATCACCCACTTTTACAACTCTGAGTACAGCAAAAGTGAGTGAAATTCATTCTTTTCTTTACCTTCCAGGAAGACATGAAATGGCAGGTACACAGACTTCCTCTAAATGGGGGGTAGCCTTTTCCTCCTGTTACCTTGTGAGCTTGCAAGCCCTTCCTCGTGCTGCTGCTTGCTTTGGAGACTTTGCCGGGCAGCAGCGGCTTTCCAGTTGCTCCCTGTAATGATGAGAGAAGTTATGGCATGGTACTTCAGGAAAAGGCTGTTTCTGTCTCAGACATACTCTGCGACTTCTTACTATTGCTGCCACAGAAAATATCATTGTGTGCAAGGTTTGTACCAGTAGCAAGCGATGCAAAATCACATTGTTCTGTCATATGGTGACAGACTAATGGTGTTTCTGATGCTTGTTTTCTGTACAAGCCAGATGTTTTCTAGTGCCAGCCTGTTCTTAGCTGGAAGCAGGTTTTTTTGCAAGGCAGCAGTTCAGGGGTGACTCCTGTGATGCTTAGCAGCTCAAGACTTACTAAGAGGACAATCTACAGCTGGAGAGAAGGGAAACACATACTGGACCTGAAAGAACTGGCCAGCAAAAGACGAGGGCTGGCTAAGCTTCTTTTGGAATTCAGCGAAGGCAAGCACAGTATCCAGTGGGAGAATGCCCAAACTACAGAAGCATCTCTGATATTGATGTGATTTCACTGCCTGAATTGTTGCTAGGGCTTGGGATGGTGAAGCCAAAGATGTGCTGTTGTTTTGTTGATATTTGCTTAAACTTCCCTTTAATGCTATGTATTAACACCTAGATTAAACCTCCCCTGGCACAACTTGAGGCCGTTTTCTTTTGTTCCATGACTGCGGAGCAGAGACCAGCCCCCTCCTGGCTCCATCCTCTTGGCAGGTGAGAGTGATAAGGTCCTCCCCTGAGCTTTCTCTTCTCCAGACTAAACACCCCCAGGCGCTGTTAACTGGGTTTCCTCATCCTCGCATAGCTTTAGGTGTTCAAGGAATGAACTGCAACGTGAGTGGTTGTTTCTGGAGTAGGGCACTGCAGTTGGAATCTCAAGGTGTGTAAGTAGGACAACACATGCAGAAAGCCTGTTGGCTTTCATTCCACACACAACCCCCAACACCCCCCCTCCCCCCCAGCTTAGCAGAAATCCTGGGAAGTAGAATCTAGGTGTGAGAAGTTTATAAGATGGAAGTAAGCTGTGAGCATGTTAGTTTGTAAAATGGGGGGGGGGGGGGGGGATTATGTTTGGGGGTTATTTATGTGTGTGTGCCCACGTTTTCTTCTGCCCGAGTTTCAAGTGCAGTAACGCAGTAACCGCAGCACTGTGAAAACACGCTGCTGCAACAATACAATGCGCCTTGTGCCTTGCGCCCTGGCGAGGGCCCTGTGTGCGCTCGTGTTCCACACAGGTAAGGAAGGGGATGAGTAACACGGCGCCGGCGCCGAACGGGCGGCGCTGCTCCAGAGCGCCGCTAGATGGCGCCATCACACAGCCCCTGCGCGGCACTCGGCGGCGAGCGACAGACGGGGCTCGGGGCCGCGGCCGCGGGGCTCCGTAGTCCCCGGTGGTGGCGGTCGGGCACGGGCGGTGCTGGTTGGGCCGCGGGAGGCAGCCCCGGGTGCGCTGCTTGTGTGCTGCAGGACGAGGGAGGGCTCGTCCTCCTGCATCAGCGAGCGGTGGAACCGCGGAATGAATCCCAGACTGGTTTGTGTCGAAGGGACCTTAATGCTCATCCAGCTCCAACCCCGGCCACGGGCAGGGACAACTTCCACTAGGACAGCTTCCTCCAAGCCCCTGTGTCCAACCTGGCCTTGAACACTGCCAGGGATGGGGCAGCCACAGCTTCTCTGGGCGCCCTGTGCCAGCGCCTCAGCATCCTCACAGGAAAGAACTTCTGCCTAAGAGCTCATCTAAACCCTCCCTGTACTCTGCATAAGGGAGCAGGAGTAAATTTAGCACTTGTTATTGCTTCTTACTGTCCTTACTCAACATTCACTGTTACCTCCGGAGGCAGAGAAAGGGGTTACCTTGGCACAGAGCAAAAGGCATCCATGGTGGGATGCAGCAGCTTGGCACTACCTATCCTGCCCTGCTTGACCCTGCCTTTAGCAGCAGGGTTGGACTAGAGGATCTGCACAGGCATCTTCCAACCACAACTATTCTGTGGTATTAACCATGACAGCATCACTGACCATGCCATATTTACAGCTTGTAACTGTACAGTTTACAACATATCTGGCCAGAAACTTTAACAGTATCAACCAGCACAGCCTTGTAAAACAGGACGCAGTTCTCAGCCAGTGGAGATTTCCAAAGTCAACTTTAATTTTATAGCTGTAAAATGGGCATCATAAAACCTCACAGGGCACTGCAAGGTGCAAAGGCACTTCAGTACCTTCGTAATACGGACTGTGATACTGAGCTTGTTAGGTATTTCAAATGACAGCAGAATATAGATGCATTTTCCTGAGCATATGGTCTCCATTTCCTCACATAAGCCTTTAGGAAACAACCTCTAGCAAAAAAGTAACAACCGACTGCATCTCTGTTGAGAAGTGTCACCCCACTTCCCTCTCATGCCTGCAAGGAACCCACCCCTTCGCAAGCAGTTCTGTTCCTCAGAGCTGCCAGCCACCAGCTGCTTCGCTCTCCTCTTGCAGCCTTACTGCAAGATCCCAAAGCAACTCGACGCTGTCGTAACAAACCGTGAATGGGAATTTCCCTTGCTAAGGCTGCCTTCCTTTCCTGGAGAAAACAGTGCCACTACTGCATCTGAAACCAAGAATGCAGCAGCACACCCAGCCTGTCCGTCTGAACCTTCTGCAGTTGCTCAGTTCTTTCTTTTCCCTCCGTGTCTCTGCCTGTATTTTCATCTTCATTCTCCTTGCAGGGAAAATGGTTTCAGCACAAAAGAGCGTATTGGATAGAGAACACACCTTGCACTCTGGGGATGTTGCTTGGTAGGAAGGAATGGGGATGTGGACGTGTTTGAGCGAGTCCTGAGGAAGACCATGAAGATGCTCCAAGGGCTGGAGCAGCTCTGCTCTGGAGCCAGGCTGAGAGAACTGGGCTGGTTCAGCCTGGAGAAGAGAAGACTCCTTAAGGAGACACCGTAGAGCAGCTCCAGTGCCTAAAGGGGCTACAAGAAACCTGGGGAGGGGCTTTGGACAAGGGCCTGCAGGGACAGGACAAGGGGAATGGCTTTAACCTGACAGAGGGGAGATAGAGATGAGCTCTTAGGCAGAAGTTCTCCCCTGTGAGGGTGCTGAGGCGCTGGCACAGGGTGCCCAGCGAAGCTGTGGCTGCCCCATTCCTGGCAGTGCTCAAGGCCAGGTTGGACACAGGGGCTTGGAGGAAGCTGCACTAGTGGAAGGTGTCCCTGCCCGTGGCAGGGGTTGGAACTGGATGAGCTTTGGGGTCCCTTCCAACCCAAACCGGTCTGTAAGTCTGACTTTTTACAAGCAGGAGGAGATGAGACTGGAAATAGACAACCTTTCTCCTAGAACAACCCCACCTCCCCCTTTGCCTCAGTTTTGGCGTGTGGCAAGGAAAAGCTTGGTTTACTTAAAGGTTAATTTTTAAAAGGATAAAACTTTAAACTGAAGGGGTATTAGTGACTTGCAGCATTGCAGAATTATGAAATAGAGGCACAAAATTTTAACCAGGGAGTAAAAACTTGCTAGCTCAACAAATGGCACAAAGGCACTGCAATTCCATCTTGAAATGTACAGTCCTGTGCATGGTTCTTTTCCCCCCGCACAGCCCCACCCTCAAGCTCCAAATACCCTATCTCCATGGAGCCTCTTCAGACAGCTACAGGCACTTACTATGCAGGCCCCACACATGCAGCCTAGAGAGTAACACGGACTGTTCATGAGCTGAGGCCATGTCAGATTTTAAGGGGGTGCATGACACATACTCATGCTTGGTGAATCACCAGCACAGGAGCAGCTATTACAGAGTTGAGGGTTGAGTCAATTACTTTTCTGAAATGCAAAATGCATGAAACTGGGGTCTGCTACAACACAAGACTCGAGTTCTTTTTCTTCATCTACCTGAAATTAACTATGTTCCTATATTTTAGCCTAAAGGAAAATAAGGCTTACAGGCTCTCCGACTTCCTCCTAATTTCTTAACTCCTCATCGCGTTATCTGAATCTAAAGGAGTAAAAGTGCTCAAAGATGCAGAGCTAATGCAAGTTTTGTGAAAAGGTTTGGAGGAATAAGTAATAAAACCTCCTCTCCACCCTGGGAAGGATTGCAGCATTCACTTATCAGCCATCAGCCTCTACATTCAAGTCCCAAACTGGCAGGAGATGAGAGTACACGAGTTCCTAGAACAGCTCACATCAGGGATACCTGCCGGCCTCCCTCCGCTCAGCTGCCAGGGCTGTGCCCTGCCTGTGAGCCCACAGAGATGTGAGCTGGGTGCCCTTTCCCTCAGCCAGGTGACAAGCTTTGTGTCAGGAGCTGACATTTCATCCGTGCTGAAGGCCGACAGAGCAGGACCAGCAGATACATGACACCAAAGCCTGTCCCTGATAGAAGGACAGGAAGAGTAGCAGTGCTCAGCAACTGAAGAACAAATGTGGGGGAGGAGAACTAACAGGGAGAGAAGAAAGTGAACTCTTTCTGCTCCACCAGCAGCCCAAACACTTTTAACTACAGCTCTCTGGAGAAGCACTAAAACATACATAGTAGATACAGGCTTTCAAGCAGCAAAGCCAGGTCCACAATGCAGGTGGATAGTCCTTCACATTCTTGCTCCACCTGTTGGTTTTCTCCCTCCTGAAGCGCATAAACCACATGTTCAACCCTCAGGCTAATCCTGTCACATACCAACCTTAAGGCTCAGCAGCAAACCTACAGTTGTGCTATTCAATAGAAAGAAATCCTCTTGACCACACCATTTTGCTGGACTGTAGATCTCTGTACCACTCCCACCTCACAGGCAGCAGCTTTTCAACACTCACAAGTTGTGCAGAAAAAGCTGTTCACATGGATTAACTTTTCATTTACACTGAAGACTAAGTCATGATTTCTAGCCTTTGGCCATTTGAGAGGATTCCTTTGTCAGGTCTGAATGATTTGGAAGACAACAAACACAATGTCACAGACCAAGCAGTGTAAATGCATTTATTTAAAACATTACTGCTGATGAAGTGGGGTTTTATTTCAGAAATACCTGATTTTTAGCTAGCTGTGAGCCTTCCCTCATCTACCATAAAACAAGTTTCAGAGGGAAAAGTTAATAAATTCCAACTTCAGAGATGGAATGAAAAGTGGTAAAACCCAGTTGAGATCAAGACATTTTTTGGCCTGGGTAGCTTAAGAAGTCCTTTTTCAGAACCATGAAGGTCGCACTCCAAGCCCCAGTTCCCCTTTCTGGACAACCATTCCTCATGTCCCTTAGGCCCACATACCCCCACTGTGATGCCATGAGAAGGCAGGAGGACTCACTGAGTACTTTATCAGCAGGAGTAACATTTAAGTAAAATAAGCTGAGGCAGTTCTCTGCTATTTAGTGGTACAGTGGAGACCCCATCCCCGGCAGTGTTCAAGGCCAGGCTGGACAGGGCTTGGAGCCACCTGCTCTAGTGGAAGGTGTCCCTGCCCGTGGCAGGGGGCTGGAACCGGATGAGCTTTAAGGTCCCAACGCAGTCTGCGATTTGATGATTTGATGATGTTTGAAAGTCGCAAACCACTTACACAAACAAGTGGGATTAGATAGCAAACAGGATCTTTAGAAAGGCATCTTCTGATACTTCAATCTGACTCAGTTTCTGTAACAGGAGGTCCTAAACTATGATTTATGTACGCTGCCTATTTGTTGTCCTGCAACTTCTCATCTGTATCTGTGCTATTACTGTATTTTTCAGGGCTCTTTTAAATTCAAGGTAACACTGATCTCAAATACTAAGAATGAACCGTCATTTCCTCTAACAAAGAGCTGTGAGATACTATCTAAATGTATATTATACTCATGAGATCAGAAACTCATAATTCCTAAGGCTGCTACATGGGTGCTGATAAACTGTCTATATTGCAGCTCCTTTACACATTTATGTACATAAACATCAAGACAAAACAACTCTGTGTCCTGCACATGTCATTTTAGACAGAGAAGACACTGACACACACAAGTAGACAATTAAGATGCTTGGAAGATTTTGAAGAACTGACAGAAAGACAAATAACCAAAGAGGAGCAAAGATGTATCACAAAGATATAGTTCTGCCATTGCATGTTTTCTCACTGCTTTCCGATAGATATTCGTATTATAAAATAACACCGTTGTACTTTGCCTTCTGAGCTTCCCATTCTTTGTGAACTGTGACAAGTCTGTGCAAAACTGAAATACCATCCTAATCTTATGTTGCAATATTGAAAGAAAATGCCATAATGTACCATTCCAATCCAACAGCACTGGTAGTATTGATCAATGTCTTTCCTTTAAAGGCAAGAAACATGTCAAGGTGGCAGCTCTCTTCTGAACGTTCAGAACTTCAGCACACATTTCTCCAAATACTTACAGTTTCCAAACTTGAGTAATTTCAACTTCTGTACACACAGGCTAGAGAAATTCACTACCTAAGTATGTGAGTACTAACTATGCATGTACATCATATAATGTCTATCCAGTAAGAGCAGAGCACAGGAATTCAGCTACTTCTTTACACCTGTACAGCCATCATGTACTTTTGGTTCATCCCTAATCATGACTATAACAACCAACACTCAGACTGATCGATTCAGCGATTCCTTGGCACAAACCTCTTTCATGGCACACTGGAGTGCAGACTGAGTAACAGTTCCCCTTGCCTTAAAACCCACTAACATTTCCAGTTCCAGATTGCCTTGATACTTGATTTTTGATATAATCTTGGTGGGGAATGAGGTGAGGCAACTCAAGAGAGGGTTAATTAAACCAACACACTCATCCACTTGGTCAGTTGGGACTATCGCCATAGTGAAATGCTTTTTACATGCAGCAGCCTAAGAAACACATGCCAATTGGAACCAAAGTGGATATGCTCATGGCACCATCCCATCCTCTGGGAGACTCCAGCATGTCAGAAAAGGAAAGAGAAAGAAACATAAAAATCAGCAACAAGAAGAGTGTCTTTTCTTCTTTGTTCAGCAGATAAAGAAATAGAGAAGATTAAGAAATAGGTTTAAGTTAAAACAGCTCTTCCCCAAGAGCTTCACATTTACAGCTCTGATCCATAACAATATAGCTTTTATGCTCAACCCCACTCTTAAGTGCAGAGGACAACCAAAGTTTCTGAGAACAATAGCTTACTTTCAGGTAAATGTTTAACATGAGACAGAAAACATTGTTACAGGTAGAAGAAATGGCATTCTCGTAAAATTGCTTCTCCACATTTTGTTCTGTAGGAAAAACTTTTTTTTTGCTTTTCTTTAGGTTAGCATGGGTCCTACAGCTAGAGTATCAGGGAGAGAAGCTTAAATTATATACTGCTATTATCTATAGCAGTAATTCCCTTTTAGTCTCAATGGGAAGCAACTTCTCCCCAAGGTAGCTAAATCTTTGCAAGAGGAAACTATTAGCTTTGAATTTGAGGTGTAAATTTTAACTATTTATAAGCCTTAACCATATTGATTGGCTTCAGCAGGAAACAGTAAAGGATTTCCCTTTTCAAGCTGCCCCTGTTGTTTGCATAAATCGCTAATTTAACCTTGGAGCAAGTATGTGTTCTTTCAGTACACACTTCAGAAAATGTTGACTCAATGTGACAAATCACTTCCCTTTTTACACAATCTGAAACTTCAGGAATAAGCACAGTGAATTCGTTATGTGAAACCTCAACTTCAGTTTAATATTAGTTCCTTTGTGTTCAGTAAGACATTACTCCTCACGTGTTTCATTTACCTAAGTCTAATTGAAAATACACATCCTCACTTATGAAGAGAGCAGGTGATTTGGCAGTATCATGGATTTCTGTTACAGGTACCTCCTGGCAAAATTCTGTCGTAGTTTCAGGGTAAATTATAAGCCATGTCACATGTCATTAGGTTCTTGTGTTGTTATGAAACATTAATTTCAACTTATTCAACATACTGCATTATGGCATACACACAGCTTAGCATTCACAGGAACTTTGAACAGAGGATAAAGAAATACACCAGTAAAAGCAGTTGGTTACAGCTAAGCTTGCACCTGTAAGGTAAACTCTGGCTTTGGTCCAACAAAGTGTACAAGCTGTAGTTTAATTTCCATTGTACTTTGTGTTCAACATCCAGATACTACTGGATCACCTAGAAGATGAAATTTCCTCTGCACGAGGTGTAAGCACATTTGTTTTGACTGAGCCAGAACTTACAAGCTTAGGACAGTTTTAATGCTTTTAGGGGGAGGAAACAGTACATGATCCACCACAGAATCTGCCAGGACAAAGGGCTCATTCAGTATTTATTCACAGAACAAATTAGAATAGCACCTTTCACTGCTTTGCATCATAGTTGAGTGTTCTAAACTAGTGTTGAGTGTACTAAAACCAGATGTGCCGTTTCAAGAAAGCATGATGCCACTTGAATCCAGTAGAGTTTCTTCTGTTCGTAAGCATTAACTGTGCCCTTAAAAGCTCCAGCAGACCTATAAATTCAAACCTGTGACATGTGACTTAGTCCTATCATTTCTGATATCCAGCACATATGAAAATAAAGCTTTCAGCTCAATAGTTGTCAGTGAGAAAGATCTGAGTTAATCTAGACCATTCATCTAGAGATGGAATAATACTACATTAACTAAGTAGCCTTTATTAAGAGGTTAAAATTAACTTCTCAGCATCTTTTCAGTTTCTAAGCATGAAACAATTAGTGCAGCTTACAAGGTGTGGAAGAGAAATATTTTGGTATCATAACCAAAGTAGTCTTTCCCTCTGTGAACTGGAACACAATTTGTACTGTTTTATTGACACTTCAAAACCCACAATGTTTCTCATCTTTTCTCATCCCACATTTCCTTTTCAAGACATACTTTCATTGTCTATCTCATAAAAAAGACAAATAGATTATTATGGAAGAGTTCATAACATAAAAAGTCAATGCATTAGACTGTGATACAAAAGTTATCTGAGATACGTTTATATTTGAGCTTCTGATGAATTACTGAGTTGTTTATCATTTCTAGGATTTCCCTCAGTAGTAAAACATTGGCAATGTGCGTAAGCATGTAAAACTATTCATGAGGCACATTCATCCTGTATGCAGTTAAATGAAGCTTTTAAATCACAGCAAGATTTGGCTGTGAGACAGTATGTTTAAACTACATGAGATAGTAACCAAAACCACAAGACCATGTCTGTCCTACTTTGTTCCATTTCAGAGCAATCTCAGCTTGCAAGGCAGATCAATTTTCTAACACAGAGATAACTAGGGCTCACACAGACTTTTCATTTAGAAGGCCACAAAAAGGATCACAAAGAGACCAAGTATCTTTTGTCCTTATTGACAGCCGTTTTAGCTCACAAAGTCCTACAAAAATTACTTTCTCTAAAACAGTGTTCCATTTATTAATCTTTTCTTTTTCTCCTGAAAACAATCTTATAGCTTAATCCTTAACATTATTTTTCAAGTTCTGATTTTTTTCTAATGAGCATCAACACAGGAACATTCTAAATTGTTTAAGCAAATTAAGTATATGCTACAACTGCACTTGATCAACATCCCATTTTTGTCCCAACAAGTGAACAAGTACAACCAAGTTTCTTTCAAGAGTCATACAGAAAGTATAGAATCACAGAATTACCGACTGGTTTGGGTTGGAAGGGACCCCAAAGCTCATCCATTTCCAACCTCCTGCACAGGCAGGGAACACCTTCCACTAGAGCAGGTTGCTCCAAGCCCCGTCCAACCTGGCCTCGAATACTGCCAGGGATGGGGCAGTCACAGCTTCTCTGGGCACCCTGTGCCAGTGCCTCAGCACCCTCACAGGGAAGAACTTCTGCCTAAGAGCTCATCTCAGTCTCCCCTCTGTCACGTTAAAGCCAGTCCCCTCATTCTGTCTCTACAGGCCCTTGTCCAAAGCCCCTCCCCAGATTTCTTGCAGACCCCCTTATATATAGATTCTGCTCTGTAGTTAGCAAGGAAGTGAAGAAGCTGCCACCAATTTGAAAACTATATAGGCTCTGCTGTGCCAATTTTGAAACGGAAAAGAAAAAACATCCCTTATTGCTTTAATATTCACGTCTACATTTTGTAAGTGGCTCCACTGCTTTGAGAGACCAACTAGAATTACCTGGAACAAACCTTATTTCAGTACAGTATCTGTCTGTTAGCTGATAAAAAAGTCACTATGTCTTGATTAATGATACTAGATGATTCCATCAACATAGCTGTGTCTCAAGGGTTCCCACTCTATTTTATTTTTGAGTTACGCATTCCTATCCGATTCCTATCTCTGACTTTGAGGCGAGCAAGGCACAATTTCTCAATGTCTACTGATCACATGGGGAAGTCAATAAATCTCTTCCATAAGTACAAGCAGTTTGCAAAGATGAGACAGTTTGCTCTGGTCATCAGCTGATCCTGAACAAGGAGGAAAATACAAAAGGATCAGTAGAGAAGACCTTCGGCATTAGGGAACCCAGACCAACTGGTGCAGCTTCCTTCCCTATTGATCTGAAAAGAATGCTGTTTGACTGTCACTCATAAACCACATATTATCTACTACTCTTTCTAGCCAAAGGGCTAAGGTTGTGCCACCAGCAACTCTATAACATACCCTGAAACAAAAATCAGGTACTACAGCTCGAAGTCTAAGGGAACAGCATCGAAGGCAACATGGAAGGCCTGGTAAATGACAGTTGGAAGTCATTAATAATTTATCATGGCTCTGTTTCAAATACTGACATTTTGCATGACTTGGATTGTCCCTATTACTCTGAGATCATGCATCACCTATCAAACAAGTGTGACTTTAACTTTGAAATAAAAGCTGCTAGACAATGTGCAACTCTAAGTCACCCAAGCAAGGGAAGTACAATATGATTCCACAGGCACTTTGAAATTGGAAGCCTGACTGATTTCTGACTTTGAAAACCTTTCCCCAGATCACTTACCATGTGTCATTAAGATCCAGCAGCAGTTCTGTCTTTAGTCAACTAAAGCCCACAGAGCTGCACTGCAAGCTTGAAGACCAGTATGCCAGCCTCACGTCCCGTTTCTCTCACCTAGCTTTTATGTACCGTTTCTCACTAATTAAAAGGTACAGTGATTCCTCACCACATCACACTTGAGTTAATGCATCCGCACATCTTCCTTTGCACCATTATATTTGCATGGATTGCTCTTGAGCTCTCCAGCTGACATACTGCCTTTCAAAAAGGGTACGGTACAACCCAGCGAGTGCCTACAGGAAGTCCCAAGTGGGTGCCCAATGATCTACAAAAGTCTGACTTCAAAGTATAAACTGAAAACCAGCTGTTTAAGCTGGAGAGTTACATGCTGAAGAGAAACAATAATGTTTAAACATCTAAAAGTTAGCTATAGAGGAAAACTTCCTGGTACATCCACTGCACACAGAACATACAGCAATGGGGTTTAAACTACCATCTGAATCATTTAGGATTCGTAGCAATCTTTGCAACAGTAGCAACAGCTACAGGAAGTTTGATAGAATAAATTAGACATGCAGTTGTCAAGAAAGACACAGAAAGCTGATCATTCACCTTCAGAATGAGAACACTAGACTACCTTCAAAGGTTCTTCTTTCACCACCGCTGCCCTTCTGTGTATGTCTGTGTCGACGCGGGAGTCACGGACAACGCAGGAACGATCAATGTGATCAGTGAATGCCAATTTATTACAAAGCTTTAACTCCTTATATACCAGTTCTTACAGGCACTTACAGTGATTTGGCATATTATGATTGGATACATGTCTTGAAGACCCTTAGTGACTAACACACAATTGATTAAGCACAGGTGTGAGAACTTGACCTCGAAAGCTTGCCAACAGTCCACAGTTCTCATTAACTCAGTGAATTACAGCTTCTTCTTATCTTGCTTTCTTAAGCTTCCTCGGGCCCCTCACGGCCTTGCTGTATCTTTCAGGATTATTCAGTTTTTGCACCAATTATGCATTCTCCTGTGAGAACACTGTCTCCACATCTCCTCCTTTTTGTTTTATGTATCTTTTGAATGACCCTACTTGAGCAGGGGATTTGGGCTAGGTCATATTTTCAACATATGCCAACCACAGGCTACTGGGCCTGCCCCTTTTATCTGCTGTATGGCTCTCTGGTAACAGGGGAGGCCATCCTTCACATCAAGGTCTGGCATGGCATGTGTCCCCACCACTCCACGCCTGCTGGGTTGCAGCCAGCAGCGGAGCTAAAGGTTCTTCTTGGTGGCAGGCACAGAGGCCAACCCAGTCTTGCCCTTGATTGTGGTAGCAGGCATTTGGTCAGCCTCAGTCCTTGCATCTTGTCAATGCAGTTTCACCTGCTTCATCCAATAACAAGCTGTTATTATGGCAAGGCACACACACAGATTTACATTAGCAGAGTAACTATTACAGGGTGCAGCAGCATGTTGAAGATGCTGATGCCAGCAAGGGACTAGCCAAAGAAATTTCTTACCAGTGGAATTCTCTCACCCTCTTAATTTGTTCCATTACCTGCTTTATAACACTACCATTGTATTAGAATATTTCTATCTTTTGCTTTAGCATTTTCTAGCAGCTACTACAAATTTGCATACTCTGACATCTCTTTTACAAGTGACAAATCCATATAATACAAGGTGTAGTTTCTTATCAGCAACTGGCTAGTAAATACAGCTGGTTTCATACACAAAATCAAAGCCTCTAACAATAGCTACTTTACGAACACACATATTCAAGCTGTTACTTTTCAGTTGCCCCCAAATGATGTTTAGCCATCATTGGTTTTTCTCTTCCTCTATCTCATTCTGCTTGGGGTATTCACGTTCAGCTCCTGCAGCTGAGGCATCAGGTTCCTCCATTCATCTGTCCAACTCATGGCAAGACTTGACAAGCTCTGTAGGCAGTTGCCACGCACCTGTAGGCGGGAGGACACAAACACACCCCCTCCTCCAGGTTATCCGTTCTTGAGAAGCAGACAGGTTAAACGAGGAGTTCGCCGCATCACTGCTCCCCCTTCTTGTTTTCTTTTTTTTTCCGAGGTTGCTGCTTTCCACAGCTACAAACACCAAACACCGAACACCAGCCTGCTGGGCAGCAGCTACAGCTGCCTGCAACCATAAATACCTACCGGCAGCCGCACTTCTGCATTAACCCTTTCTTGCCCGAAATGTTAAACTGCTGCCCGTTAAAAACTTTTATAGCAACCCAACAAGAGAGAAAAAAAAATACACAGAACACTGTCTGCCCTCAACACACACACACACACACACACACACACACACACACATATGGGATCCCACAAGCACACTCCACACAACTACAATATTTGAAGCACAAAATCCCAACAATCATTACTTCCACTACACAATCCCACGTACAGAACATGGCACAAGGACCCTGTGGAGACTAACAGGAAAACCAGCTCCGAGAAGCATCATCGCAGTGCAAGGTGGCAGGCTCAGCCTTAGCAGGCGTCCCCGCAGAGGCTCTGCCTCCCCCATATCGCATGAGGCTTGGGCTTTTATACTGACCAAAATGCACACTCATTCCGACACAGATGGCCAGCCTATGTTGGAAGAAGTAGCCAGCAGTATTTATAAAGGTCTCCAAAGGTCGATAGAAACCTGGACATACTTATTTTTACCAGCTTCTAGTACATGAGTATCACAGAGAGAATGTATTAAATGAGTTGTATATGGGGTCATAAGTCCTCAGTCCATCACAGTCTGCCCGATACTCCTGATAAGAGCATACGAGAGACCTTCCCACTGCGGGTCTTGATGCAGAACATACACCACCAGGAAAGCACACAATACATCTGCATCCCCCACTGGTCTCACTTCTCCCTTTACAGCTGTGCATTTAACATGAGGATCTGGGGGATATAAATCAGGCTCCTTTTCCAGATGAATAGACTCCAGGTCAAAAGGACCATCCAGGTCAGCATCAGAATTATCAGGCATCAGAACCTTAGGAGCAGTGCACAGGCTCCTTCTCGGGGTCAATAGGGCCTGAGTCAAAAGGATCGTCTTCATCTCTGTCCTCAGTCTTCGCAGCTGCAGTGGCAACCGGCGAAGGTTGGGAGGGGGGGTGGAGGGTGGTGGTGTTTTTGGTGGGTTTTTTTTTGTTTGTTTGTTTTGTTTTTTTTTACTTTAATGTAAAAAAGGTTGCTCCCTTCACTTTAAGAAGGACTGAAAACATCCATAAAACGGATGTCCTAAGCTCAAATTTCAATTCATTCAGTCACTGACAAGGGGGGTGTCCTGGGGCAGTGCTGACTCTTTCCAGTGTTTCACCCATCGAGGTGGCACCCACCGCAGACCAGAATCTGTAATTACACACATATTACCTTGACCAGTTAGTTTTAGTTCCTCAGGACCTTTCCAAATGCCAGTTTCCAAATCCTTGTACTGGACCAGAATACCCAGAGTTTTAGTCATATAACCTGAACCTAATGCCTGACCATGTTTTATAGCAAGGGGGGAGGGGGTGTCATTAAAGTCTCCTGTCAGTCGCAAAAAATTCATAACATATACAGCTTTCTGTATCCTTGCTATTGGTGTAAGTCCTTCTTCCCTTATTTTTTGTTTTTCCAAAAACTGTTTCAAAGTTTGATGTGTTCATTCAATAATAGCTTGTCCTGTAGGAGAATGAGGAATACCAGTGATATGAGAAATACCCCAAGTATTCAAAAATCTAGAAAGTGTAGCTAGATGCATTGTCTGGTTTTAGCTGTAAAGGTACTGCCATAGCTGCAAAACAACCACGCAGATGTATGATTACATGGCGCACAGTCTCACCAGCCAGGGGAGTGGTCCAGACAAAGTGAGAAAAAGTGTCAATAGTAACATGGACATATTTCAATTTCCTGAAAAAGGGGTACATGAATCACATCCATTTGCCAAAGCTGAAGAGGCTGGAGGCCTCGAGGATTGACTCCAAGGCCTATACCTACTGCTTAGCCTTGACAATTGGGACAAGATTGCACAATGCCTCAGGCGTCTGTTAGGGACAGTCCAAACTGTCGAACTAACATCTTTGCTGATTGATGCAAGAAGGCATGGGATGCTCAAGCTTGTTGAAAGATATCTACAGAGGGTCCTGCCCATGCTGGGGCAACTAATTTATCCACTTTGTTATTGCCTTCACTAAGGCTTCGTGGAAGGCCTGAATGACTGCGAATATGCATAATAAAATATGTACATTTACAATTATTCACAAGATGTAATAAAGTTTTTAACAAGATCCACAACCTGTGATTAGTGACTTCTTGTAAAATTCCCCTTTCTATGCATTGAACAATGCTTACAACATATAAAGAATCACAGACAATACTAAGAGGGGTGTCAGGCCATCGTTGAAATACTGCAATAACAGCACTTAGCTGTAGTGTTTGTAGCAAATTGGAAAAATGACCAAATATCTTCTGCTCTTTCCAACCATCGTCTGTTTGTCAAACATCTGGCTGTGTGATTGATTTTGCTTGCATCTGTAAAGACAGTTAATCCTACAACAGGTTTACTAGGATAAAAGGTAACATCTTCAAACTGATTATTCTTTAGCATTGTAAACATATTATGAGGTGGAAAATGTATATTAAGAGGACCAACAAAATCTATCAGACCAAACTGAACAGCAGAGCTAGATTGTTGTGCCCAGTCTAACCATACCCTGGTAAGTGGCAAACAAATTTGCGATGGATCACAGCCCATAATTTCCTGACAACGTGAACAACCTCGTATAATTAAAAGAGCAAATACTTCTAATCGAGTAGTTACAGTAGTTACAGTTTTACATAGGAAAATCCATTCTAAAATGCATAAAGAATCAGTCTTTTGAAGATCCCACTGTACTAGTAGACTAAATGGATAATACTCAATAACCTGTAAATCTGGATTCCATTCAGCAGCATAAGAGATGGTGATTTTTGTCATGATGTGATCTAAGGCCTCATTCTGAGTTTTCAATAGAACTTTGTTTTTTTTGGGGTTTTTTTTTTTTTTTTTTTTTTTACTCACCCTTTAGAAGGGGCATGAGATCAGTCAGATCATCATTTGTGATTCCACACAAAGGGCAGATCTATTGAATGTCACCCATCAATTTCGGCACGTCAAGACAAAGTTTTTATCTGTGTGATAATTTTAACTTTTTGAGGCCTAATTTCAGTTCCGGAAATGCTCCACCCGAGTTATTTCCAAGGGCTTCACACTGCTCTCTGTCTGGTGCAATTACCAGTCCTGCTTTCGCTAATTCTGATTGACTCTCACGGCCTTGCTGTATCTTTCAGGATTATTCAGTTTTTGCACCAATTATGCGTTCTCCTGTGAGAACACTGTCTCCACATGTCTGCGGCCAGCAAACACAAGCATCCTCCTCAGCTGTGCACCTACAATTATGCATGCATATGCACATGTCTACCTGTGCAAATTTATTTCTTTGTTACACACAGTTAAAGGAGATTAGTCATAGGTAAGCCAATTTACATAGATAGCATCTGAAAGTTAAACACCTCAGTTCCTTGCAAAACATTAGCCCAACAGATCACTGTTAGCAGTATGTAAATCCTTACTCCAAAACTGTATTCTCTTAAATCTTAGGAAAATTTGTGCTACTATAAAGCCCACCTCATCTATTTTCTGACATTCTCCTCTTAATAAAGATACTTATTAGACAGTAAAACAACTGATTGGGAGCACATACCATGACAAGTCAAATAGCCAACTTCTGCAGCAGCTGCATATTACATCTAAAATATATGTTACTGTTTAGTAGGTATACAGGTAGACACGTGCTTATAAATGCACGAGAACTGGAAGAAGTAATCTGTAACTGGTAGATTAAGGGCTCTGCAATAGCATGCAACCTAGATCCATGTGCACCTATGGGGAAGCATAGTGCAGAAACATTCTTCTGATTAAAACAATACGAGCAGCAGTACAAAAAGGTATTTGGAATGTCTTACTTGCAATCCACTGAAATAATGTCTGTGACAGCAGTCAGAACACTGGCAAACTACCTTTTCTGTGCCACAGAGCCTTGAAACCAAAATGCATCATCTGTTGACAGCTGCCATTAACAACCAAAAGCATTATGATCAACAAAAGTGTGTAGGACACCAAAAGTGATATTTTTTAATATATCACATACAAGATACTCATTCTCAGTATCTATAAGCTTATACAGTTGTGAAATAACTGCTGAAAACACGAGTCCTGGAGTCTGTCTCAGATTATATTGGGTTTTAAAGTGTGTTTTCCTGCATTTTCCCCCAAAGTGTTTCAGAAATAAAAGAATCTTGGTAAAGTGATTCTCACATGCTGCAGGAACACAGTGTTTCTCCTACTGAGGAGTACAAAACCACTCTTATCTCTGTGTCTGAGTGACCGAGGCCACAAGAGAATCTGTACTTTTCCACTGATTAAAAGGTGCTTTGCGCCTGTGCATACAGTTGCCTGGTAACTTGCTCTGAGCTATTGCATATTAATCACACATGCAGGAACACAAAGCTGACCGCTGTGGTTTATCACCCAACATAGGTCACAGCAACACTAAAGTTTATAGCAATTCAAGAAGTTTAACACTGAATTTACTGGACTTTAGGGATGTGTTTATATGGTTTGATGAACAGCACTTTTATGAATAAAAAGGGAGCAACAGAAGCCATTTGTACAATAAAAGTTATTTATATGTGATTTTAGAGCATACAAAAGGCATTGCCTACAAAGCAAACATCAATTATTACCAATATTTACCTTTTCATAGGGCAACATGTAATGTCTCACACTCCGCAAGGATAACCTGACAGACTGTTATGATTTGGAAGTCTTACAGAAGCTCTAATAGTGCACCCAAACTGGAGGTGTTTCAATATTTGGGATAGACTCATTATCTTCCATAAATGTATCTCTTTTCAAACACAGGATAAAACTAATCTATCCATTTCCTCTTGTCAACAGCAAACTGCTACAATTACACTGTTCACTGCTATTTAGAATATTAAACCGTGCAGATCAGAGAATCACAGAACGCCAGACTGGTCTGGGTTGGAGCAGACTTTAAGGCTCATCCAGTATCATGTTGAAATGCAAACAGCTATTTTGATAACAATACGTATTATTCACTGAATTTGTCTTGCACCCCCTTGTACAGTCACTGTCGTCAAAATGCCGCTGCCATGCAACAGATGTGGCTTACAGTACTTTATGATTTGAGACAGCCATGACCCATCAGCTCATGGCCACGAAGTCAGACAACTTGCACATTTCAGCTGGATGCCAAAAAGTCCTGGGGGGGGGGCTGCTGACTGTGTTCAATAGTCACAGCTGATGTAGGAGCAACCTGGTTTAGTGGAAGGTGTCCCTGCACATAGCAGGGGGTTGGAAATGGATGAACTTTAAGGTCCCTTCCAACCCAAACCAGTCTATGATGTGAGCATAGGTAGGAGCAAACTTTACTCATTTGCCTGTAACTTACACTCCAAGTGTTTAACTCTGAAACAGGTTGCTGGTTTGATTACCCTTCGTACAAAACCCTCCTTCAAATGCAAATTTGTTCTCTTCAGATTTAATTCACGAGCAGAAACCAAACCTGCATAACCACTGAAACCAGTGCGGAGTTTCAATAAACTTCAGCAGTGTCAGAAATTGTCCTCAAGGATCTTCCAAACAGCAAATGCTTCCTTCTTCAAAACTTTCCTAAGCAAATTTTAGTGATGCTGCACCACAAACACTCCCAGTCACTTGCTCCTGCAGGTTTCAGGAGACTGAATGCTCCAGAGATGACTGTGTGTTGGCACAGCACTGATGTTCCTGTGTGTTCAGGTGGCAGTGCTACAGCAGTTACTCTATGTTTAGGTGTAAGAATAGAACCTGTTTCTCGATTAAGAATATTGGAGCAAAGGTGGTCTTCCCAGGGAACGTTGTGGAGCCTTGGCTCCTCATCCTGCCTTTCAGGGCTAGTGAAAACTCCTTCCCTTAGTCCTTGTTTCCCTTTGTTTTGCAGGACTGGTGACTGCAAGGCAGATTCCTCAACCTTGTCGTCCAGACAGCTGCTTTCCTAGCTGCAACAGAGCGGCCTCATGCCAGAACCACCCTGCTTTCCAGACAAGGACTTCCCAGCAGCCTCCGGCCCCTTCCAGACCATGGCAGGGTTCTGTTGGGTCGCTGCCAGGGCACTGGGCTTCCCCAGCTTTCCCAGGCCAGGGGGCTCCCTTTCTCACCGTCCTCAAGTGTTGCACCGAGGTCACATACACTCTGCAGACGGTGTGCTCCCTTCTGCCGCTTCAGCGATGGGCTCCAGCTGGTGCTGCCCTTCCAGAACCCGGCAGCTGCGCGTCTCCAGGGCAGTGCTTGCAAGGCCTGGATCCAACACGTACGGCAAAAGTTCTCCACTTGCTGCTTGAGAAGTTCCTGCAAAGTGGTGCATGAAATGTTTTCCCCCAGTGCTCTGCCACTGCGTGTGTATCTGACGTGTGTGCTTGCAGTGAGATGTGTGTTCCCTGTCCGTTACTTGCTACCAGCCGGTGACAGAATGTGCTTTAGCTGCTCGTTTCTTCTGGCTCTGATGAGATGAACTGTATCAGAGACAGAAGAGCTTAGAAATGCCTTCTCTGCAATGAGCAGGGAAGTACAAAAGTGTGTGGGTGAAGCAGGTGTGTGTGGAATCTTGATTCAGCTGGAAGACCTGAAGTATTACAAATGAATTGGCCCCTTTGCTAGCCGAGCCCATCAGTGGGATTTCCACAGGTGCAGTTTTTTTTGCTGTTAGATCAGGCACAGGAGAAATATGTTTTAAGGTGGAGAACACAGTCTTACAATCAGTGGGGAGGTCATAATCCATTTCAGGGAGTTAGCTTACGGAGTGGTTACTGCAGTGTTTAATGCAAGTAAGCAATAGAACTGTGCACCCTGGGCACCAGTTCTGGCAGTCTGATCCCTGTGTTTGAATTTTGCAGTCACCCTGCAGTGTTCACCCCCTGCCCAGGGAGCACCTCTGATTGTCAGCGCCAGTGCTGCGGCTGCGGCGTCCACCGACTGCGTCTTTGTGCAGGTGAGTGCAGGGCACAGCGAGCAGGGGGAAGGGAGGAGAGCTGATGCATGGACCGCAGGGTTCTGGGCTTGCGGCAGGAAGGAGAGAAATTTGGGACTGGATCTGCTGTAGAAAGAGAAAGTAACGTGGTTTGCCAATGCCCATTTCAAAGCACGGCTTTGAAACATGAAGGGGGCAGTGCTGTAACGCAGGTAAGGTTTCAGGGCAGCTGCATAACGGGTGCCCTCATATGTGGAGTGTTTTTTTCCTGGAAAAGTGTTTGACTTCACCATAATTCGCTTTAGTTCCTGAGTCTCCATTTGTCTTTGAAGGAAGCCCTTGCCTGCACAAAATGGGATTCTTTAATGTTAGGATACTGGGAATCAGCTCCACTTCTGTGCCCCAGACAGCTTGTGGCAGTCCTGAGTTTCAGTGGATGCATGAGAAGAACCAAGCTGACTTTTGGAATTGGCCCCAGCTCAGAGCTATCCTATCTGGGAGAGCTCCAGTGCTTCCTGTCAATGCTTTCTAGAATTCTGGTGGAAATTACACCTTATTGGCTGGCCTGGCTTATCAAATAGCAAAAGAACCTCAGTAAAAATCACAGGGTTTCCTTGTGCATTCCAGCAGCATAGAGATCCTCCTTGTCTCCAGAGGGGATAAGCAAAGCAAACTCTGCTGGTGTGTGCTGAAAAAGGGTTGGCCTGCACAGTCCTCAGGAGCAGTAAAATCCATCAGCCCTGACTGAAAATGGTGGTGATTTTTTTATCTGGAAATTCCCTGTATTTTGTTTCTCGCAGAGTCCTGAAGTGCAGCCACCTCCTGCAGCTGAATGCCTGCCCTCTGATGGCGCACAGCACACATCTGAGAATGAGGAGAAGTTGCCGGAATTAAGTTATGAAGATGTGTTTCAGTTTTTCAGTGAGATCTATGCATCACACAGCGCTGATGCAGTGACACTGAAGGCTGCAGAAAGCTGGGGTGGAGAGCTGCTTGAAAGCTGCATCAATGTGGCCATAGAAAGCACTGCTGCTGCTGACACGGTGCAAGACTTTGTGCCAATACAGGGAGCCCCTGAAGAACAGCGAGAACAACTGGATCACAGCCCAGTGCAACTGTCCGAACTCTTTGTTGTGGAAGGGCTGTTTAGTGCAGAGCAAGTAAGTGCTAAAAGGAGGTAAAACTCCTTGGGAAAGTGTTGAGTGGTCTTTGGGTTTATTTCATTTTTTTGTGTTTATTTAAAGGAGAATGGGAGTGTTAAATGCGGATGGGTGACAGCAGAGAGAGAGCTGACTCCAGGACCCAAGGCAGTGAAGAAAGCTGCAGAAGAGGCAGGGGCCCCTGCAAAGCATCCGTGCAGGAAGAGAAGACGCAGCGCAGAGCAGGGTAAGTCCCTGCTAAGAGATGCTACATGTTTTAGAGGTGGGCAAGACAGGTGCTCTGAAACTCTTCCAGGAAGGGGAGAGCACAAGAGCAGAGTTTATTGTCTGCAGTGTAAGTACCTCCCCGGGCCTTCAGTTCAACTACTGCACTCGTACGAGCTCTTGGCGTACTTGCCCACACGCTTCTATACGTAAGCTGGTGCTGAGGACTCCTAGGTGGACAAGGGAATAAATTCTATGCGTCAGTAAAAGCTGAAGCGGTGGGAGTTGTGTCAGAGCCCCGCATGTCACAGTACACAGCACTGAGATGCAGGCTGTGGATATGTTTGCTGGAGGGTGACAGTGCCACAAAGGGAACACTGACTAATGAGGTGACTGTTGAAGTAAGAGAGGAAAACCCCACCACGCTGCCGAAGTGAGGGCACGAGTGCAATCTTTCTGGCGCAGATCACTAAAGAAATTTCACAGCAGCCTGCTGATAGGTGTGCTGCATCTGTGTGCACAGCACCTGTGTGCTGCAACAGAGGAGAAAAACAGCCTCAGATTTTCAAGTCGCAGGCCGCCTTTGGCCGGATTTGACTGTCCCTGATGGCAGCAGCGTTGCTGTGCGTGCTGCCAGGTGAGCCAAGTGCAAGATCCAGGAAAACTACTCCATTAGCTGGGAAAAGCATCGTCCTGGCAATACCAGAGAGGCAAAATCACCACAACGTGCTGGGGCCTGTCCCATGCCCACCGAGCCCTGCTCAGCACTATCCAGTACCCTCAAGGAGAAAAAGACCCCAGCAATGTGCACTGCTGCTACTGCAACCTCAGCAGCAGGCACACTAGCCATTCCAGCCCTGGTGACAGGTACTGCTGCCACTCCAACCCTGACAGCAGACACTTGCGGCCACTCCAGCCCCGGTAGCAGGCACCTGGCCTGAAGCAAAGAACCAGTCTGTGCCGTTATCACTTGCCCCTCTACAGAGAAGAACTGGACACTGAAGTCAGCTCGTGCAGTGACAGAGGACGGCACAGGGCCAGCACTAGAAACTGAAGTAAACTGAAACCGTAGGTAGAGAGGAACCATGTCCATACTAAGCCAGTTAGCCATGCAGCAAAACTAAAGATCATCGTAACCAGTGCCATCTGAAAGAAGACAAAAAGCCCCAAAACCTACAGAACACAAAAACTGAACCATCACTCTGCATGGCATAAGCAGAAAGTTATTTTAACCTGATTACTTCCCTGCTCTAAACTTTAAGCATAACTTTCACATATTTTTAAAGCCTAGGGTTATTCTGTTAAATGACCTACATGTAGTGGCACCCTAAGTGGACACCAGTGTCCACAACTTCTACATGACAGTGCAATATGATTAAGCACTAGATTTCTAGGGGAGGCAAAAGAAACCCACACCAGCAGTGACTCATTCCATTGAAAAGCTTATTACCTGCACTTCCAAAGCAACAGGCTACAGAGATACTGAATGAAAGCAAGCCAGATCCACCTGGAATACTTCGTATTCTCCGCTAAAATTTATAAACATAAACTCTCTCATTTCATATTATAAAGGATTAACAGCATTTGGATGCACAGAAACTGCCTTTAGAGTGATGTGTGCAGACCTCCGAGTCATGAATTAAAATGTCTTTCTAAAATGTAGCAGTCTTAGCACTTCCTCTAAGTGACGGAAAAAACCCATAACCAGAAAAGGAGGGTGAGGCAACACCGAGCTTTTTTTCCTAGACATAAGGCAATCCTGAGAGAACAAGATGTTCGTGCTATCAGAATAAAACCCCAAAGATATAGAACAGTTCACCTTTCCCCCTGTAAAGTTGCTTTTGAGTCAAGATCTGCTCCTTCCCTCGCCCAAGCATGAAACCTCTCTCCAGTTTAAGACCATTTTCAAAATCCTGAGTGAAGCAGAAACCAAGTGCACACACTGGAACATGTACAGAATCTTACTGGTAATAGAAAAACAACACAACACATAATATTATATTGGCTAGAACACTTCAGGTGTTCTGACAAAAAGACTCAGCTTATTGCTAGGAAATAAAGCATCTGGAGCCCAAATCAACTGATGACATTCCAATCAAATGCAAGTTCAAAGAAAAAGAGTATTTTTTAAATTGTATTTAAAAAACAAACAAAAAAAAGAATTAAAAAAAAAAAAGCTGGAGAAGGAAATGGGGGCAGAAATGAAAATCCATCCAGGGAGCCAATGGCATAGCTTGTCACCATGCGGTCTGAACATGACAATTGCAGATATTCAGAACAAGCAAGTCCAAATACCACATTCCCCTTTTCACAGGCTAAAGTAAGAAGTTTCCAATGTATAACAAAGCAAGACCCAGCTAGCAGAAGGCCGATTTTCTGACAGATAAAGCAAGGCAAAAGGATCTTCCTTGCAGTCTCTTGCTCCTGAGCCCCCTTTTTCAACTCCTTTTCTGGTGGCAGGAAGGCAAAGCATGTCTTGTCTCTGTGAGCCTGTGCGCTCCTTGTCTACAGTAACAGCAGGCACCTGTGATTCCTTCTCGAAAGGCATTTACACACTGAGATCAGTTGAATACTGCATTATGAAAGCATAAGCTGCAGTGGACATGATTTGGAATCAGTTATTTTTTTGCCCATCATGACAAAACAGAAATGGCAATTCCTTACTTTATAGACATTCCCTTAAGATAGCAGTTGCTCCAAACATCTGTCAAGTTTTTATATCCCAGGAGAACAGATACAGCCAAAAGAATGTTTATTCTAAAAGGACTACTCTGAACTTCACAAGCAGGCAGGGGCAGCTCCCAATTTAATTAAACTTACACACAGCAGCTCCCAGTTTAATTAAGGATACACAGCACCACTTAGTGGTGAAAGCAGTCACCGCTGACGTGGATGAGAAGTACCACCAGCCTTTTTCTTCACTCCCCCCAAACATGAACCAAGTCTGCCCTGTCCCTCCTCACTAGCCAAATACTATTAGTGTCCTTACTACAAGAAAGTGTACCTACCAAGCAAAAGATGTCCAAGAGACCTGAACCTCAAGGCCAGTAGAGCGCAAGGCTGCTGAGTATCAAACAGATGCATCCACTTTGAAGAGCCTTTCAGCATTCTCCAGCACTGTACCAGTTTCTGGTGACACAACCTCAAGCAGTGTTTAATCAAATGATCCAGCTTTGTATCTGCCTGTACTCCAAAGAACAGCAGTCTCTTGGCTCACGATCTGTCTTTTATATAGACTTGGGTCATAAACAAATGCAACAGATGTAGAAAAACTAAAGACCGACTTTCTACTCCATCAACCAGTTCTAAAAACTAACTTGTGCACTTACTTAACAAAACACAGTAACTAAAAGAAAGTCTTTCATTCAGGACAGATTAGTGCATCTTTACAAGAAAGTAATGACTTCAACTTACAAAGTCAGTATCATCACTAGCAGCGCACGTTTCCTGAAGAGGAAATCCCTGTCTGTTATCAAATATCAACTGCAAGAGTGTGTAAACAAAATAAGCAACAAACAAACACACCCATATTCCAAAAGCTCTATTTATATTATATTCTATGCATACATATATATATGAATATATATATATAATATTACATATATATATGTCTTCATAGATGACAACTGTTTCGATTTATACTTCAGGTCCTTCTCCTCCAGGACCCAGCTATAAAAGAATAAGACAATTGTGTGTTAGTGCCATAGAGTAAAGTTTTACAAGCTCGTATGTGACAGATCTTCTTTTAGAAGATTTTAGCAGATGGAGACTTCATGGTAAACCACAAAAATGGTATTCAGATTTTGGATTATCTTCCTCTGGCAACAGAAGTCAGTTACTACCAGAGAAGCACATGCCAAAGAGAACCTCCAAAATACAAAGAATGTTTAACAAGACACAAAGGAGTTCCTAGATAAGACACGTTTTGGGTTTTGTCTCTGTTATTCATTCCAAGGAGATTTTTTTTTAGTCTACAAACACTACAGCTTGTTTTCAGAAAGACATAGAACATGCTTCCTTTCATGCAGGATTTCTCCAATTGCTCATTCTTCCGCAGACTGTCGCTGTACTGGGAAGTTGGTTTCCCCTTTCTGACTCCTATTGCTAAGCACAGCCCAAAAACTGATAGAGCCTGAACCCTCCTACAGGCAGCAGGGTAAGTCAGCACAGCATTCTCCTGTGAAGAAAGTAAAGAAGTTTTGTGGAGAGTTTTATTGATACATGGCTTGGAGAGCGGGGCCATGAAGAGCACCTACGACTTGTGGGCCAGTAACAAAAGCAAGGTGTAAGCAATAGCCAGGCAACCAATCATAGGCAAGGTCGTTGTGTCTTTGTGCCGGCTGGAAAGTCCCTAATTGCAATAACAGGGTGTAAAAAGAGGCTCTAATTTGCTGAAGTTAACCACAAAAGGGGCGGGGCTGACAGTTAGCAATTAACCAATAATGAGCTCATTATGGATGCTATATAACCTGTAACCGAGCGCTTAATAAACGAGACTAGTTGCATTATAGGATGGACTTGTCTCCTGTCGATTTTCCACATTCAATAAAGGAGACTAGTTGCATTATAGGATGGACTTCTCTCCCGTCGTTTTTCCACATTCAATAAAGGAGACTAGTTGCCTTATAGGATGGACTTGTCTCCCATCGTTTTTCCACAAAGTTTCTTTTAAGTAAACAACTGAACATCAGAAAAAGAAACACAAAAGGAAAAATATGAATAAGAAGATAATTTCTTTCACTGACACATTCTTAATAGTTAGCTGAGCGCTTCTAAAGACAAAGAGCTCTGCTGCTTTTGGGACCAAAGTAAGAAAAAATCTAAAGCATAGTTTTCCTGATGTGGGAAGACGTGCCCCGCAGAGAGACATAAGACCTAATATAGAGACATATCCATGCCTTGCTGAATATCTGCACTCTAAGAATCCCCAGCTTCTGCTTCGTGGGCAGCATCCCACCAGCTGAACTGGACAGTAGTAGTTTTACCCCATACAGGGAGTCAGAACATGCACTGTCCTTCAAGGATGCAGAACAATAACCAAAGCAGAAAAAGGCTTAGAAATGAAGTCAAGATGGCACTTGCTGAGACACACAGTAAGGAGGTGCAAGGTAGGTATGACAGCAAAATGGAGATTATTCCTCATTCACACAGAGCCAACTTGCATCTAAGTCAGTCTTCCTCTTCTCTTCCCACAAAATTAGGAATGCCCTTATGTAGGTACTCCAGACTTCAATGCAGAGAAGCAAAAAAATCTGGGTCTGCTTCTGTAGTGTTTAGGAAGTTGCAGAATCCAGCTTAAGGATGCATAACCACAATATCTAATTACTGTTTCATTACTGATCTACATACATCAGCACATGAGAAACAAAACCCATGGTGCTTTCCATCTGGCATCATCCAACAGGCCTCCAGATATTTTTTCAGAGCACATAAAGGTACATACAGCTCTCTGAGCACCAGGTGGATAATTACCACCAAATGAATCAACATGCTTATAAGCATCCAAAGTGTGCAAACACATTTATATATAAAATAATGGATAAAATAGATGTATTCCTCCTACATACTTAGGCAGGCAAACACTCATAGGAGTTTAAAGCCACTGTATGAACCAGCCTCCAGAGTGGGTAACAAAACCAGCGATTCCTTTGCACACCTCAAGATCAGAAAAACATTCACCTAAGTAAAATCAGGGTCATGCTCTTTTTATTATTATTGTTTTTAAGCTGTAACGTGAACCAAGTAAGGCAATAATACCACTTTTACAGCACCACTCACAGACAAATATGCCCTGGAAGGTATTTGAAAGTACCTTATGCAATAGAATTCTCTGGAAAGCTCAGCTTAAAGTAAATTTAACTTAATTACTAACAGACTTACAGGTACAGAAAATAAATGCATGCAGCCTCTTAACCACGATGACTTACCATTGTTATGTTATTTCCATTTAACAAAATCTGGTCTAGTTTTGTGATTCTTCTGCCCTCAGGTGTAATCTCACTGAAGCAGCATTAAAAAAAGAACATGAGAACATGTAACCAGGGACAATGATTCAAGTTGTGATTACAAAACTGACAAACTTCTCTGCATAAGATGACAATTGCTGGAACTAACAAAGACATCACCCACACTGCAGTGTAACTGACCACCTGGGTAAAGAAAGCTACCTGCCAACTATAAAGTTCCATTGTACTTTTCTGCTCAGTACACAAAGACACAGATTAACCCTCTAAATCTTGGCAATTTCTTGAATACCATCGACACTCAAAATAGGTTTCAAATATAAACATGGCACAGCAAAGTAATAAATACTTATCTTTATGTCTGCCAGCTTTTTAAATCTTTGCTTAGACCTTAAGGAAATGTAAAAAACAAACAAACTTGGCAAGTTCTACACACAATCCATGCAAAATTAAGGCTACAAAATAAGAACCTGGTTACAAGTATACATCATGCAACAGCTACTCTATGACACAGCTGTCCTGGACACATCACCACCTATAGTTTAACTCCAAGATATAAACTATTCAGCTGGCAAGTATTCAAAAAATGCAAACCCACTTTGCTTATAAATTTTACACAATATTTTTTTCCTCGGGAAACCAAACAGAAATAATGCTTACAATTCTGTAACATCTTCTAACACCATATCTGAATACCCAGATTCAAGGAAAATAAGACCCAGAGTTTTAAAATCAAAATAAAGTTATTTTCATTTTTACTGAGCTGTAATTCTATTTGTAAAATAAAAATACCAGAATAATACAACCGACTCATACAAAAAGTTTCTATCCAGTGAACTCAAACCTCTCAAAGGCAATGAATGAGCTGAAGCATAAAGCATTTGGCATAAACATTTCCATCAAAGGATACTGACAAAGTCATCAAATCCTAGAAGTGTTCCAACAATTTCTTTATCACTCTTCATCACAATATGAATGCGGGAGCCTATGCACTTGTCCACAAGCTCTGTAAATAAAAACAAACAACAAAGTTGAAAAGTACAAGAGACTGTTTTATAGAACAAGACATTCTTTTGAACAAAACCCCTGACACTGTGTGCAGTGGAAATCTATTTTTAAAGGTGCACCTGTACTGCTAGTACACGACCACGTTTCTGAGGCTGGAACTCTGCAGGAAGACGTTCCCTTCGGTGAGAACACTTTAATGTCATAGAATCAGTCTGTGTTTCAAGGGCCCTTAAAGCTCACCCAGTTCCAAACCCCTGCCACGGGCAGGGACACCTTCCACTAAAGCGGGTTGCTCCAAGCCCGTCCAGCCTGGCCTTGAGCACTGCCAGGGTGCGCAGCTCATCACCGCACACTGGCCGAACACCAACACTCGGCCCCAGCCGCTGTCTGCTCCGCACCCACAGACACCCACCGGGATCCCCGCTTACTGCAGGAGCCTCCCGAACTCGTCCACCCCATTCAAGCTTCCCGCTAAGCGACCGCGCCGCTCACACCGATCACAAGTGGCCACAAACAGGCTTTTCTTCCTGCATCTCAGCGCTGAATAAAAAGCATACCTACTTTACAACTTCAACGAGTTGTGGAGTCAATCCGTGTATCAGGCACATGGGAAGGGGTGACTTTCCTTCACATCCCTCCCTCTCCCTTCTCATCCAGAACAACTTGTGAAGCCCTGACATGCTTTGCAAGGCTGCTGGGCCATTAGGTGAGCCCCAGTTACACAACCGACTCCTTGGGAACCCCCAAACTCAATGCTGAACTCTTCCAAGTCCTTCTACCCCTTCCAGCAATGTTCTCCTACCATGTCCCCTTGGTCACTTGCACCTGAGGCTGGCTGTGTTCCCACCAGCACCTCTGAGGACCTGCTCCATCCATCAGCTCATCCCAGTTCAGTGTCCAGGTGATGGTTTTTAAATCAGGGCAGGCTCCAGCCTATAAAACCTGGGCTGGGGAAAAAGAGTGTTTTTTTTTCTCAGCCAGGATCAGCCCTTATAGGAGTAGGTGGAGAGGGCAGCAGTGTATGTTTTCTTTTGGAAGGAAGAGCAGCAGTAGCTCAGCCTGGAGAAAGGTATGGTCTTTGTTGTGGTTGTTACCTTGTGGTAGAGCCCCATGTTGTTGTTGTTGACTGGTCTGCGATGGTTCCTTGGGCACCTCCTGGCATCACAAAATGGTTTGGGTTGGAAGAGACCTTAAAACTCTATCTACCCTCTGGCAGGTTAAAGCCATTCCCCCTTGTCCAAAGCCCCTCTCCAGGCTCCCTGTAGCCCCTTTAGGCACTGGAGCTGCTCTAAGGTCTCTCCTTAAGAAGCCTTCTCCAGGCTGAACCAGCCTGGCTCCAGAGCAGAGCTGCTCCAGCCCTTGCAGCTCCAGGGATGGGGCAGCCACAGTTTCCCTGGGCAGCCCGTGCCAGTGCTTCACCACCCTCCTCGTGAGGAGTTTTTTCCTAGAGGCTGACCTAAATTTACCCTGTTTCCACTGAGAGCCATTCCCCCTCGCCCTGCGGTTGCCGTCCCTCTCCTGGCAGGGGGCACGCCTGCCCCCAGGCTTGTGCTGCCCGTTCAGTGGGGTGATCCCGGTGCCCGCCCTGCCAGCACGGGATGCGTTGCACCGGCTCAATGCAAACACCGGGGCCCGTCCATGCCCCACAGACCCCCGTGCACGCCGCGCCGTCGGGGCACGTCCCCGGCGGGTCTCCGCAGCGCACGGCCATTGGCCGCCGGTTCCCGCCGGGAAACGGTGACTCGGCGCCTGCGCGCGGGGGTGCGCGGGCCCGCGGGCACTCTGAGGAGAGCTTAAAACCACCCCGAGCAAAGCACCTCGCTGCAAACCCGAGGCTGTGTGTGCCGCAGCCGGCCCATGAGGTGCGGTGCAGGGGCTTGGAAGCGTTTGCCTTGCCCTGAGGGACGGTGCTGCGTGTGCACAGCTGCCGGTGGTGTTCTTGCTCCTGTTCCACTTTTATTTCTCTACCTGTGATTAAGCTACGGTGACTCTCTCCTTCTGCCTGTGTGAGGCTTCAGTGAAACGACACAACTGCTACAAAGCAGTGTGCTGTTGTGCATCCCCCAGGATAGCACGGAGTTCTAGCCTGGTGGAGTTACCTGTGGTGTTAATTTTGCACACAAATCCACCTCCTGGGGCTGTGGCTGTTCGGGGATAGGGCCGGGTGGGTTTTTTCCCTGTGGCACTCGCTGTTAGCAAACTGAGAGCTATTTCTATGAGGGAGGTTTGGAATAAAGAAGCTTGTGCCTTGCTCCAGAGGATGGGTTAGACTGGGAGAAGTTTCTGTGCTCAAAGCAGGAGCAGCTTCAGAGCTGGACTGTGCAGCTGAGGGAATGTGACCTTGTCCTTGGTGGGCAGCAAAGCACCACACAGCTGCTTCTTCTATTCCACTTGCTCCTGCTGTGGTAGGGGATGGAGGACTAAAGCAAGAAGAAGTGTGTGTGTGGAGGTGTGTGTCGAGATTAAAAAGAAAAAATGGTCTGAGAAGTGCAAGAACTGAAGAAAATAACACAAGTGAGGCAGAGGCAACCACTTCCACCTCCTGTGGGTAGGCTGATGCCAGTCTCTGAGCAGAAGGTGAATAATCCTCCTAGAACCCTTCCTTTTCTCTCGTTGCTGAGCATGATCCCTGTTCTGGTAGTCTGGGTCACCTGCCTGGGGGTGTCCCCTCCCAGCCTGCTGTACACCCTGCAGCATTCCCTGTTGAGGCCTCAGGGCTGTGCAAATGCTGTTCAGCAAAAGCTGCATGGCTGTGTTGGGCTGTTCTGGTCAGAACTAAACCACAGCACCATGTGAGCTGCTGGGAAGGAAAGGAATTCTGCCCTGGCCAGGGGGAGCCCATTTGAGAGGAGACAAACGTCCCTCTGGAGGTGGTGATGCCCCTGTGGGCAGGTGGTGCCAGGGCCTGTGGGCTCCCACTGGGGGGGGCGCTGTGAAGTGGGGAAAAAAGAATGCAGGAAGAAAAAAACCAAACCAAACAACCCAATAAAAAACAGAACAATAGAAAAACCAACCTGAAAAACTAAAAAAAAAAAAAAAAAAAAATGGTGGGGGGGGGGAAGACAGCAAACCCACCTGCACAAAAAAACGAGCGCCTCTTTTTCTCCTTTTCCACAAACCTGAAAACCAAAAACATGTGCGTGTGCACACAGAGCAAAAAACAAAACGGGGGGGGGAGAGGGGGCAAAATGACCAAACCAGTCGGGAAGGGTTTTGGGTGGAGAAGGGACAGGGGAGAAATGTGGGGATGGTGGGGGAGGCAGTGTGGAAAACCCCATGAACCAAAGGAGGGGGAAAAGGGGGGGAAGTGGAAAAAAATACGGATAAAATCCAGCAACATATAAACAAAATAATAATAAACTATGGGGGAGTGTGGAGGAGAGGAGAAAAAAGGCAGGATAGGGAAACTGGAAAAAAGAGAGCCCCCACCAACCAGTGGAGATAAAGGGGGGCGGGGGGGGGGAGGGACAAAAAAGGGGGTTAAAAAATGGAGAGGAAAAAAGAAGTGAAAAAAAATCCTGGAAAAAAAGAACCCAGAAAAAAGGTAAAAAAAAACCCCACGAAACTGGGGGGGAGGGGGGGAACCCGAAGAAACAGAAACTCCACCCAAAACCCTACGGCAGCTTGGAGCAAAATCCCAGCCAAAATAAAAAGGGGGGGGTGAATAACCCCAACACTGTGGGGAAGAAATCAACCAACCGGGGGGGGGGGGAAGGTGGGGAGGGGGAAATTTCGGCGGGAGAAGGGACGGGGGAGAAAAGTGGGAGGGGAGACAGGGGATGGGCTGTGTGGAAAAACCTCACCCCAGAAGAGAGGAAGGGGGGGTGGTGTGAAAAAGTGGATAAAATACATTGATAAAAATATAGATAAAATCCAGCAAAATATAAATAATCGTAATAAAAAATGGAAAAAAGGAACAAAGAAAAAACAAAACGCAAAAAATATTTGGGGTAAGAAACACCAGAAAAAAAAACCCCAAAACTTAACAATCCCAGAAACCCAACAAAAACCACACCACCTGCCCCCCAAAAAAAACACCCAAAACAAACAAAAAGCACTAAACTGGGGAAACCCAGCAAAAGAAAAGGAAGGGGGAAACCCCAAGAACAAAAAAACAACCAAAAAACCCACCCCGTGTGGGAGGAAGGGGGGGGGAGGTGAAGTGTGGAGGGGAGGAAAAAAAGGCAGGGGGAGAAACTGGAAAAAAAGAACCCCCCCCAACCGGCGGAGAAAACAAAATGGGGGGGGGGGGGGGAGAGGAAAAACTCGGGGGTTTAAAAAATGTTGAACAGAAAAAGGTGGAAAAAATTCCGGGGGAGGGGGGGGTGAAAGAACATGGAAAAAAAAGAAAAAAACCCAGCCAAGCAAAACCTGCTCAAGCTGTGAAAAAAACCCACCAACCGGAAGGGGGAAAAATGGGGGGGGGGGGGAAGTGGATAAAATACATTGATAAAAAACAGAGATAAAATCCAGCAAAATATACATAAAATAATAATAATTGAAAATGAAAAAAAAGGAATAAAGAAAAAAAACGCAAAAAATCTTTGGGGGTAAGAAAAACCAGAAAAAATCCCCACAAAACTTAACAATCCCAGAAACCCAACAACAACCACACCACCCCCCCTCCAAAAAAAAACAAAACCAAAACAAACAAAAAGCACTAACCTGGGGAAACCCAGCAAAAGAAAAGGAAGGGGGAAAACCCCAAGAACAAAAAAACAACCAAAAAACCCCACCCCGTGTGGGAGGAAGGGGGGGGGAGGTGAAGTGTGGAGGGGAGGAAAAAAAGGCAGGGGGAGAAACTGGAAAAAAAGAAACACCCCCCCCCCACCAACCGGTGGAGAGAAAAAAATGGTAGTGGGGGGAGGGGAAAAAACTCGGGGGGTTAAAAAATGTTAAACAGAAAAAGATGGAAAAAAAAGGAACATGGAAAAAAGAAAAAACCCAACCAAACAAAAACTGCACCCAAAGCCCCACACCAACCTGGGGAGAAAAACCCAGCCAGGAAACAGGGGAGAGAAGGGAGGAGTAAAATCGGGGGAACTGGGAAAAAAAACAAAACACAAAAAAACAAAAAAGAGGGAGGAGGGGCAGGGGAGGGAAGGAAAAAACTCCCCGAACAACTCTGGAGGGAGAGAGAAAAGAGAAACCTGTGGGGAAAATATAATTTAAAAAAGGCGGGGGGCGGGGGGGAGGTGAAAACGGGAGCAGGAGGGGAACTGGAAGGGGGAAAACGTGGGGATAAAATAACCGTGGGGTTAAAAAGAGTGGAACAAAAACCATGGGAAAAAACCTAGGGAGAAAAAAAAAAGGAGAGGGGGTTGCCACCCACATGGATTGCCCTGTTGGTGTCACTGTTGCAGAGAGCGCCATCTGTAGCTGACGCCCAGCACCGTCTCTCTGTCCTGGCACCTTAGGCTTAGCGTCAGAGTCTGGACATTCACGCTCAGGGAGCTGGTGTCTCGATCACTGAATAGTGGTGTCCAGTGAGGCTTTAGAGATGGAGTTTGATGCGAGTTAAGTAAGTGAGGATATCCATGTTGGTGGCACCCTTCCAGAGGGCTCTCTGTGTAGAATGTGTCCAGCGATTTGTTTCTGTCCTAAGGCGTGAGGCTTAGGAGCAGGGTCTGGATATTGGCACATAGGGACCTGGTTTATGGGGTGTCTGAGAGTGCTGCCCTGTGTGGTTTAGGTGGCTAAGCAAAGGTGGATTGCCATGTTGGTGTCACTGGTGAGGAAGGCACCATGTTTACGTGATGCCAAGCACCAGCCTTCTGTTTCTTATGGTATTCTGAGCATCATAATT